>NW_021940660.1:3729337-3812511 GCF_001715985.3 Manacus vitellinus
ACGGGCAGAAAAGCCAGCGCTGACAGCAGCCGGGCCCCGGGGTTGCGCACGGCTTTGCCGAGGTTTTTCTCATTGTGGAACAAAAGGTGCCTGATGTTGTCCTGTTACATTGACTGTTACCTTGCAGCGAACGATTACCTGATAAGAGGAAAAACTTTTGCAATAAAAATGACACCGCTAAACAAGCGGGGATAAGTTGGTGCTCAGTGTCTTTATTCACAGGCTTAAATTCTAAACGTGGTATTTAATAACCAGTTGTTTCACACACGGCTGGTTTCAGGCTTCAGCAAATCCCCAAATCCTGTTTTACTTGTAGCTGAGTAGAAAGGGGAGGAGAAAGAAAAGTAGTTAACTTTAAACATTATAATTTATGCTTTACAAAATAAAGTTTTGTCTTTTTTTTTTCTCTACTGGCTTTCTCAGGATGGTTGTGGGTTCTGCTTGCAAAGTTTGATGACATCATGTAACCAAATGTCTTCCAGAGCAGTTGCTTCCAGCATGTAACTTAGTGATTTGTCTACACCATTACACTAAAAAAAACACCTAAAAAAAAAAGACTGAAACATATGTTGTGTATTACTGCATGTGAATTAGGAAGAAAGTAGATGCTCTTCTACTTTAAAAAATATTGACAGACTCATGTAGCCTTAATGGTGATCCCTTAATGGGGACAAGATGGGAAGAAGGTCTTTGTTCTTTCTTTCAGTTTCTTATTGTCATCAGCTTCCTTAGGGCCTCCTGAGAGGAACTGTTCCAAGCCGGTGCATTAACAGAGGGTTGGAAACTGATGTATTTCATGGCTTTATGCAAAGGGCCTTCTGCTTCATCCTTCTGAGTGTTGTTTCATTCGCCTTCTCTGCTTTCTTCAATGCCAGTATTAAGGATGGATGTTCTAGGGCAGCTTCAGTTTACTTGTTTATAGACTTCTGCTGCAGTCCTTGGAAATGTCAGTGCAGCAGTGCCATAGAAGGTAATTCAAGTGTGCCAAAGATGAATGAACTCGTCTCCTTTCAAAATAACAAGCAAACAAAAAAACTGCAATGAACAACAAAAACTCCAGAAAAGGTGTGGGTTTGAACTTTTAGAATGTTGTTCTTATTGTAAGAGATTGAATTTCAAAGCAATTCTGTTATATACAGGTATATTGGGTACTTTCAATTTAGTGTCTTTCACGTGTCTGTGATTATACATGTGTCTGTTTCTCTGTATAAATCTAGAGTATCAGCAAATAATATCTCTCTAAAGATCAGAAGATCCTTTTGTCTCATGAAGATTTGAAGAGCAACATCTAGTTTCCCACTTTTGGGGCATCAGTCTTTGCTACTGATCGTGATCATGCTTTCTAAAACACTGGCCTTTGTGCAAGATACTGTGTTATGGGCTTTTCATTGTGGTATTAGCGTAGTGTTTGTAAGTAGCCGTAGTACCTCCCTTCTTGAATAACAGTTAATGTTAGATACCCTTGTTTGAAATTTTCATTGCTAATCCTCAAATAGTGTTTTTCTGCAGAAAACAGGCATGTTCACAGCTATGCTGCCTGAGGGTCCAGCTGTACTAGATAAAAAAAATCACTCAGTTTTGGGTTTTATTCTTTATTTTCTCATTTGACATTATATTAGTGTTCAGAGAGACCTTTTGTTTACTATGGTATTTGAATAGATGAATACAACATATCAAAATGCTTTTTAAGAATTTTATTTAATTGATAAATTCAAGATTCCATCTCTAAGCTTAAAATATTTTTTTTTTTTTAGTTTGGTGTTTAGGGCTTTTTTTTCCTTTTTTTTTTTTGTCCTTTTGAGGCTCTACCCTTCTCTTGTTTTGCTCCTTACCTTAGTTCACACCAATGTGGTGTCTGGTCTCTGTTATGGATCTGTTTTCCTCATTCCTACAAAGAAAGCATGGAATTTGTGTACTGGTTCCCAGCTGTAAGGAAACTTGTCTGCATGAGAAATGTGTAGGTAGTCAAACTAGTGTAATCCCTTTGAAGCTAATTCCCTGTTTACTTGAGATCACAGAAGATATTTGATCCAAAACAAATATTCAGTGAGGAGCCCTGCAAGCTGATTGAAATGGATGGTTTCTTCTGCAGGCAAGAAATAATTTTCTTCTTGAGCAATGGGAGAGTTTCTGCAGTACATGAGTTTAGCATGGCATGAGATGAGGATGCAATTAGGTAAAGCTACAAACTAGTTTTTATATTTGTGTCTGATTTGTGCTCCATTGTCTTGCTGCATAAGGTGTGGAGCAAACAGGAACACTGGGCAGGAGAAGGAGAGGTTCCAGTTCATTCAGTTGCTTCCTAGTGACTCCACCTTTCCCATGGAAATGTTATTTGTATTGGGCAGGCATTTATCTTCTCCTTCCGCTTATGTTTGATACAGTGCCAGTTTCATCTTCATAAGAAAGTAAGGATGGGCAGAAATATAGTTTGTATGGAGAGTTAAATTTTGCATAGCATTTGATTATTCCATGTCCCTGACCTTCCTTCCAAGCCACCCCCGTGTCAGGAAGCTGGTCAGTATGGTCAGTACCATTTTCCAAATTTTTTAAAGACAGCAGAGTAACTGAGGTGAGTTATCCTGTCCCTGCAGCTGCCACCCTGAAAGGTCAAGCACAAGCAAGATGGAAGAGGAAGGGAAACAAACTTTTTAAACAGAAGGCTCTTAGACAAATGAAGCCTGTAAACAAAATATCTCCCTATTTTGCAAGTGTGCAGGAGGGCAGTAGTACTTCCTGCTTTCCTTCTTGAGGGCAAATACAGATTAATGAAAAAGAATTGAAGTGTCTGTGGTGAATAATGCTAACCAGTCCTACTTATGAATATTGTGTTCCTCTTGAAACTGCTGAGGAGAAAATTCTTCTCCAGGATTTTACTTACTACAGACTAAATAAACAGATTTAATTGCTTTGTCCAGAAATTACTTTCCTTTATAAATGTTTTTATCTGGGAACCAGATTTGAATCATTAACTTTCAGATTTTTTAATTAGTGATTTAATAGTGAGGTAAGTTTTGGCTGCCTGTAGTTGAACTATTAGGCCCTCTCCTTCCTCTTTCTTACCCCTCCTTTCAAAATAATATCCTTTTCCATCTCAAAATGCAATTGTTCGTACCTTGTTTTACCCTTCCATATTTCTTCCAGGTTATTCACAAACCTTTAGATTTGCTCACTGAATTTTATTACTCTTAGGTAAGAATGTTTGCTGCTGATAAAGTGCATTTCAATTATTGTTTTCTGAAATTATATAATAAAAATTGAGACTGTATTTGATAAAAGCAATGAAAACATAGACTTTGAGAGCAGAGGAGGAGATCCTCTGTCATCATAGCTGACAGCATAAGATCTCTGCACTCCCATTCTCTTGTGCAAAGGTATCTTTGTAACTTTTAAATAAGTAATATCTTTTATTTACAAGTTTTGAATTAAATTCAGGTGTTTAATTTAAAATACAATCAGCCTGCATGACCATTTGCATTATACAAATCTTCATTTTGTTGTATAGGGAATAAATTAAAAACTTAATATTTTGGTACTGTCAGAAATATAATAGAAATTCATACTGAGGAGGGAATTCCAGAGGAAATGGCAGAAGGATTTGTAAGAGAAAACATTAAACTACCAGCTTGCTCCAATTAATTTGTGGTTTCTGATAGTTGATCCTAGCTCTTGAAGTTAACACTTCCTAGGTAAGCATCAGTTTCACTGTGGAAAGCATTAAAACTTTTCTCTTTGTGTGCAATTCCTGTATTTTTTCCAAAGAACTGTGAATTTTTTTTCTAGCTGGATGCAGGCTTTGGTAACAGTTTTGCAGTTCATAACTTTATCTTTTATATTTGTCAACTTCCAGAAATCTGAATGTGTTAATCTTCAAGCATCCTGTTTTTTAATGGCTGTTCCCACTCCTCCTTTATAATTGTGATACACAGAGATAAATGAGTTGCTGAGTGAAAACTTCTGCTGTAGTTTTAGTCAAGAAACTCAACTAGATGCATAGAATGCATTTGACACAAGAGAAAAGTACTTAATGGTACAGTTTTGATAATTAAGTCAACAGCAAAACTGTGCACAAAACATAAATATGACAGTGGAATAATTCCATAGCTGAACTTACAGTCAGTCAATGTTTGGCACAATAACTACATGTATCACTTAACAACACATTAGGGATATGAACAATGACAACTTGTATTTTGTCAGTTAGTCTTAAGATGCATTTTTTTAATGTATCAGTAACCAATTTGTGAGAATTCTTCAACTTATTTAAAATATCCCTGCTGGTTACTTCTTTCTGATACTTAGTTTTACCCTGGCTGACAGTATTAAATTTCAGTAACTTGGGTTTAACAACAAGTACTAGAAAACGGTCCTGCTGCATGCTGCCCTCCACTTCCAGACCATGGAGTGTTCCTTTTCTGGGCAGAAGCCTCTTGCACTTCTGAAATTGCTGAAACATGAGTTGAACCTCTTGCTGGAAATTTTGCAGAGGAAATTTTTTTTTTTAAAGAAACCCAATCAATCACTGGGTTTATAGAGCAGTAGTAACCTATTGTAAGATCCCACGTGTAAAGAGTTCTCATGTTGACTCAGAAGTGGTATTAATGCAGTAGTATTAATGCAAATTAACATATAGCTAATCAATAGCTGTATGTTTTGGTTAGATTTTTTTGTTGTTGTTGTTAAAGGAGGAAGGTATTCCAGCAGTGGAGAATCTTAACTGCAGTATTTCCACTTACCTTCATCCTTTACTGTCTATCTCAGTGTGTCTGCTCTATCTTGATGTGTCTAATCAATTTTCCTCTTTCACTGTTAGCATCTCAGGACAGGTCTGCTCTCTTTGGCATGATCAGGAGCAGGTTTCAAGTTCTGTGGCTACTTCAGTAGAAGTATTAATACTACAGCAGTAGTAAGTAGCCCCACAAACAGTTACAGACTGATGTGATAGAGCATTGGGTTGCCAGTTCATAGCAATGATACATCTCTTTTGACAAGAAGCAGAAGCAAGTAATTTTTCATGGAAACACTTCTCTTGCCAGCAGCTTAGATATTGGCACTCATGCCACTTGTTTAAAGCCTCATGTTTGTAGCCAAACATTGCCTGTTCTGTGCACTTGCCCAAGTCCACAAACATGGAGACTCGCCTTGGGGAGCCCTTGCACAACCCCACAAGGCAGACATATCCTGTACTCAGTGTCACTGGTCAGTAGCCCCTGAGTAGGTGAGATCAAACAGACCTGTGAAAGTGGCTGTCCCAGTGACATCCGGCAGTTGTTGCTGTAAACCACTGACACGGGAGTTAGTTTCTTTTGCCCAATGGTTTAAATCCCCAGTAGATTTTGACACATCATCACAAAGCTGGCAGTTGTCTTTTGGAGGCCTCATATGTCTCAGAACTGTCACTTGGAGCAGTGCACAGCCATGCTTGACCTGTGCATGTGTTGCTGCCCTGTGAAAAGCCCTGAGTGAGGGATGTAATTGCCAGGTCTGTCTCTCAGTTTACACCGTTTTTTCTAGAAGGAAGGGATGAATGGTATGAGCTAGCTGGGATTAGCAACTGCTGCCTCATGAACATCAGAGCAGAGGTGGAGCACTAAACCAGTCTGCTCCTGTGGATGTGTGAGGACAGCACAGATAGAAAGTGCTAGTGCTGCCACCAGGAAAGCATGAGGCCTAAGTAAATGAAGAGTAAGAATGTTTGCCAAAAACTTTGGTTATGTTTAGCCTTAGTTCTGCACTTTCAAATATAATACACGCACAGAAAGTGCTTTAAATATGTTCTGGTGTATTAATGTATTATAGTGACCTTTTTTGTGGTGGATTAATAAAGTTTATACTGGTGACACAAAATCATAAAACTTGCTAAGGTTAATTTTTAAGGATATAAGTATCAAGTCTTGCATCCTTTTCTTGCAAGCTCGTACCTCCTACATTAGAACACTTCTGAAGAGAGCAAATAGAGTTTGACAGTCATGACAATTAAATAGGATTAGCAGTCTCAGAAAATAAAAAGTGATTTGCATTACAGTAGTGCTTACTTGTTTAAAATTTACAAATGAATGTACTCTTTGTGTGGTTTTAGAGTTTGATTTAGTTTAAAATTTAGAGAAAAATACTATTATAGTCCTGTTGCTGAGTCAATACCCTTAAAGGATAATTGAATGGATGTATTTTTTTGGGACAACAGCACATCATTGATTTTTGTCTCACCTTGTCTTTTTTTGACAGAACATTAATTTGGAGGATTTTTCTTGTCTCCAAATAATTTATATTCTGCCTTGGAAAATGAAAGATAGAAACTTCTTTGTACTCAGAATTATTAGCTTCTGTAGCTGCATAACACCGTATAGACTGGGCATCTGACACATCCTTTTAAGGCAAACTTTGTAGAGATTCCCATCCCCTATGGAACTGTACAGGAAAGGCCTTCAGTAAAAACGGGCTTGAGGCCAGGACACGTAGGGCAATTTGAAACAGATTTTTTCTAAGTGAGATCATGTGAAAATCCTTTTTCTTTTCTTTAAGAGGGACTCTCTTGCTTAAAAATGCTTTTTGTAAGTATCTGATTCTAAACAACTGTTAACTTGTGTAGCGATATTCAGCAAACGCTCTCTTTTGAGTAAATACTTTTGGTTTTGCAGTAATGCCTCGTAGTAACTTATGTTGGTGTTTCTATTTAGTGGAGTGGAATTACAGTGTTTTTCTCAAAAACAGTTTTGACTTTCTTCAGGTGGGTGGTTCTATGTTTGGGGCATTTTTTCTGTTAAAAAACCTAACAAAACAAAAAAAGCTGCAATAACTATTTTTTTTCTCTCTCTTTTTTCTTTTTTTTTTTTTCTTTCTCCTCCTCCTTAAGCCAGTGCAGAGTTTAGTAGATATCTGGAGGGGAGACATAATTAAACTCTTGTTGCTTATATAAAACCAGCTCTTACCCAAAGCGGATGCTATTATGGATGTATAAATTACAAAGGCTCAAAGGCGTTGGTCACACTGGAGGAGCTGGCAGTGAGAGAAGGCCATTACACTGAGGCATGAAGTGAGGCATGAAGTGCTGCTGTCACAGCCACGGTCTAGTGCCCTGTTTGGACTCTCACCAAATGCCGTGCCTGGTCCCAGCAGCAGGGCCAAGCATGCTTTAAGCCTTGGGAGGCTGAACTGGCTCCGGTCACTGATACTCTCTTGCTCCTGGAAACAAGACTTTGACCATTCAGTACCTTTGCTGCTTCCCTTCCAAGACTTGACCCCGTCTTCTGGGGTCAACACACGATTTTTCTTGAGGATTTTATTTAGGCAGACAACCTTTTGATTACAGAGTAATCCTTAAGAGGTATAATGAAGTGAAACTGTACGTGGCTTGTGCGTACACCCTGCAGAACCTGAACAACGAGTATTTTCCTAGATTTGGGCAAAACCCAAATATTTCTGCACTTCCTTGCTGTTCTGAAATGCTTGCATGAAGGTGGAATCTTTTCTATTGCAAATCCTAGCTGGCTGAATTATAGATTAATTCTAAAGAAATCTTGCTGCCCTGCTTTGCATATTCATGCCATGGCTTGTGCCATGATAAAACTGGATATTACTACTGAAAAACCTTACTTTGCTTTTCTCCTAAGAAAGTTCTCCTGTTATAGTGCTTTCCTGTTGATATTTCCACTGCTACAGCCTCTTATTTATAGACAGAGAGCATTATCTTATTCAAGCAAAATCAGGAACACTAACTTAATTGAAAAGTATTTTTCTGTTGTCCCTAATCAGTTGACTAAATACTAGAAGCCTTCACATAAAAAGGTAAGACATAATATACGCATGCATTTGGGAAGGGATTTGGTTATATTTAAATGTTGATGGTGAAAGGTAACTCCTACCTCTCTGCTAATACAGACCCAGAACATTTTCCTTCTGTGTTCTGCCTATGCTTAACATGAGTCTGAGCTCAGGCCTGTACACGCCAAGCAGAAAGATGTGTTGGAGCAGGACCTGCACTGTAGCTCCTGTTGAGATTCCCACTGCCTGACCAGCCTGAGCTGCCACTGCTTTGGTTAACTTCATAACCCTGTGGGGGATCAATTTGAAGTTCTGCTGTATATCATATCTGAAAGTCAATACAGCGTTAAGTCAACGAGGCATATGTAGTTCAGGCACTTATCTAGTGTTCTAAGACTAAATGTTCTTTGCTTAATTTTGCAAGAAGCTGTTCCCTTACCTTGCTAACTTTGCTGTATTAATCATGCCTCATACAAGTAAAAACTACAAGTAACTTATTAAGAAAATAAAGACTAATGCCTTTTTATTCTGATCAATCTTAACAGCAACCTTTATCATTAATAAATGATGGTATGAAAATGTTTGTGGTATGGAAAGCTACTTCTACTTGAAAGAGTCTAGCAGGTTTTAATAAAAAAAAAAGCAACACTGTGAGATTAAATATCAGAGGTAAAGTACTGGTACTGAGCATTTTGTTGTACAGAAGAATAATGGAACCTTAATAATTGGGGCTTGAGATCTCTGGCAGTCATTTGCAGCACAGCATTGCCCACACCTTCTGCTGCTTGGGTATTTCAAACCTACTGTCAATTCAGGTGTGCAGCATAACAAGACCACAACTTGCCTGAGTTTTGGATGCCCTACCCACCCCCAGCAGTGCCAGCTGTTCTTTCTGCTCATGCTTAATTGCTGAAAAATGTTGATTTGGAAGTTCCTACACGGTGTTGAATCAGAACCCCTTGCGTAGGAGTTTGACTGTCTTTCCTTCTTTCACAGTAGTACTTTCTTCTGTACTCATAAATTTCAGCGTAGCAGGCTTATGGCTTGATTTGTACATTACTAAAACTACATTTTCGTTAAATAAAAAGTTGAGCTACAAGTTCGTCTAATCATAAATTTTGTCACTCTGTCTTACTTTTCTTAGACTTTCTTCAGTAATCTTCTACATTTCCATGGTAGGTCTTTAAAGATGAATATTACTAGAAAATTAAGTAAACATTTTCTAACGTGTTTATGGTCATCACCTATTTTTTCAAATATCATTATAACACTTGCTATGTGGTTAAAGCACAGCTTGTCTGGGTGGCCATACCAAAATATTTTTGGATGTTTTCTGGTTTATAATGAACCTTGTGCATCACTTACTGAACTTTAACTGGTCAGAGATATACATGGGAAGGGAGAGGGTGAGGTGGAAGGCCAGGAGCAGCAGGTTATTATTTTTTGTGCCAAGTTCATTCTTCCAATATTTTTGCTAGCAGTAAAGCAAAACAATAGCTGAAGCAGCTGGTAGACAAGGTCTTCTAAAGCTTAGTTTATAAAATCTCTATTTCTTGTGCTTCTGCTAAGAAAACTGGCTATGGGGAAGATTACCTTAACCAGAAAAATGTGCTATTTGTGAATTGAAAGATTTTTATCTACTACCTTTATGAAATATAAATTTAGGCAGACCTTGCTATCTAGAAGCAGCTAAGGAAATTCTCAAGAAATCACATCTTTCACCTAAATTACAAAAAAAAAAAAAAAGCCAGACTGAATCATTATGTGCAAGGATGAAGTGGTGGTAAGAATGAGAGAAACCTATGTTTTCTTTATGAATACTTATCCCAGGCACCTCTCAGCCTGTTCAGCTAATGTGAGTTCACAGAATTAAACTGGCACTGGCTGACAGGCAACCAAGTAGTATCAGTGCAGTCAGTGGGAAACATTGAGCATTATTAACTGGGAAATGCCTGTTACCTCAGGACCTGCCATGTCATCTGGTTCATTTTCCAGTCGAGCCTGTGCCTGGGATCACACCTGGCAGCGAGCAGTCAAGTGTCTGAGCTTACTGTGTGGGGGTAAAAGAAGAGCAACAAGAGCAGAGTCTTGAGGTTTACCTTTGGGAAAAGTGCTAAGAAAATGCAGCATGGACTCTGTCTTTGCTGGAGAGGAAGAAAGAACGTGCATTTTGAGGAATTTTTTAGCAACACATGCAGTGACAGATATCAGCTTTCTTTAGCCAACTGTTTTGAGAGGTGCGTTTGAGTTACCAATTAGCTGCTTGCTGCAGTAAAACTTAATTCCTCTGGTTTTGGTAAGTGAAGATGGTTAGAAGAGAAGAAAAAAGGTATGGAGAGACTCAGACTGAAATAATCAGATTTTGTGGTCCTATTTGGAAGGTGAATTTGGAAGACTTGGCAACACAGTTGGGCCTTGGGTAGAGAATCACCATACAGTGTGCTTGTGAAATTACATATTTTAAAAGCCATTCTATTGGGGAGAAAAATAAGTAAACTTGAAAGAATATATAATTTCCTGAATTTCTGCAGTAGCAATAGATTAGAAAAGTATTCTGAGAAAGATCAAGTGATCATTGATGGTACTGTTCTGTTTGCAGGCTCTGCCTAGGCTTTGAGAACTACTGTTCCACCAGACTTACAGTAGTTGTCTCAGGAGATGCTTCCTAGGTTACTGCTAGAAAAACTAAATTGTTTTCAGATGCTTTGGAATTTTTTTTCTGTTTATGCACCAGATTGTTCTGTAAGAATTTTTTTTCTTTTCCCCTCAGAACAAGATTAACTAGGCATCACTGTTGTCTGTCAGTATGGCAGACTACCAGTATTTTCCATGCAGCCCTCAGCATGTTGTTTCAGAAGACATCACTGCGAGTGATGTCAGAGCCTGCCCAGATTTGCTGTGTCATATCAGTCATACTAGGGGCATGTTTCAAAGCAAGGAGAAGTCAGTTCCCATCAGGGAATAACAGGCTTTTGTGCATCAGGTTAGATTTTAGCTGAGAAGAAATTTTGTATCTCAGTGGTTTTTTGAATGAAAACAACAATGATTTAAAATAGTAGGTAGTGACTACTACTGCAACCGTGTTCTGTGAAGAAATTTAAGTAGTTCAGCAATATACAGACTAAATAAATAGTGCAAAAGAACTCGATACCAAGAAGTATAATGTATGGTGGCATAACCGGAAAATGCTACAGTTGACAGTGGAAGCTGATGACTAAGGAGAATTTGACTTACAAGCCAGAAAACTGTGGCTATGACAAGACATGATAAGAAAAGAAGTGCATGGAAAATGGGGAACAGACTTGAATGGGTGAAGGCGTTGCAGTAGCGCAGCTGCCAAGAACGAGAGGGAACTGGCATTCAGTCCCAAAGGCAGATGTATGTCCAAGTTGTTAGTGCACTCTGGGAGAAGAGATGGTAGCATTTGCTTCTTGAATAGTTTGCAGGCTGTCACAAAGTCTTACTGGACAGCCAGGAAGTAGAACACTGAGTTCTTCCAGCCGGCCGATCTGGCAACAAACGCCTTGCACGGCTACAGGTATCTCTACTTGTAAGATGACTTGGAAACTTTGAGGCATGGCTTGTTCTTACTTCACAGAGTTTAAACTGGTGCCTATGGGAAGAATGCCAGGAATTTTGGATGGATACTCATCCATCCCTTCTTTAAGGATTGTAGCCTAAATTTTGATTTACAGAGAAAACAGTGAGCTGTTGGCAAGGTATCAGTTATGCTACACATAACAAAAAAATACTGTTGAATATTAAGCAAAATGGATACAGCTGTAAAATTTTTGTGCTAAGTAGCACAGTGAGATATAGTGATATCTTTCAATATTAATGTTAACACAGTGTTCTCTGCCTTTTTGTACAACAGTCCATAATGACTGAAAAAAAATGCATGTTCAAATACTGAATGGTGGCTTTCAGTTTTCATCTGGATTTTTGCATTCCCTTTATCTGTGGACAAATATACCTCCTCTGACATTTGTTTTGCATGCAATCCAGGTCAACATACCTGAAATTAACAGGGGATTTTAATTTGTCCTTAGGTGAAAAGTCATTGGGTTGATGGCTCACATGGGAAGAAGCTTCACTTGACAATCATCTTGGTACCCTGTCACTCCCTCTTCTTACCCGCTTTCAGTAAAAATCAAACCCTTGTATTTTCCCACTGTCTTAGGTTCTCTGTCTCAACTGAGGGGGTATGCTAATTATTTACTCTATGATTAAATACCCAGTGATTGTGTCATTGCCACTCTCTGTCACCTCTGCAGCTGAAGATTAGATGTGTACAGTAACCTATTTACACCCTAGAATTTTAACCAGAAAGTTTTAACTTGGTTGTATAATTAAAAAAATTAGAAAATCCTTCTCCCTGCTTATGAGAAGAACATACTGTTCTGCGACTCTTTCTTGGTCATTCTCAGAGCTAGTAATTTCTTAACACTTTTCTTGTCCCAGGTGTTTTGCCATGTAAAATTTAGATATGAGATTCAGAACTGTGTTCTGGAACAGCAGGTGAGGAACAGGAATTTTGGAGAATAATTTGGGACTAGCTGTGGTCTGCCTAACTCCCACTTCTGAGCAGTAAGGGCTTCCACGAGTTAATGCCTTGATACCAGGAGAGAATTATGCTTTCATCTTTCCCCATACTATCATAAAGCCTTAAAAGGGGGAGCAAAAAGATCTCTTCACAAACTAGAACTAGGCAAACAATAAAGAAGTTTCAGCATTGGTATCTTTGGCCTCAGCAGGACAAATCGCTGCTCAGGGTAGTACTTATTTCAGTGCAAAGGATGTTTGTAGTCAGCACTAAAACCACAGCAATTCAGTTTCACTCAGATAGTTCCAAATTAATAAACATTGAAAAGCTGATATGGGACCAAATTGCTGTTTAAATTTAAAACTGTACAACCTTAGGTCTTAAAATCTGGAGTTTTCCATTTGTTATCTTTATTTGCTTTCAGTAGTTTATGATCTAAATGCATAATATTAAAACCCCTGGCTAAACATGGATTAAATTCAGTACAAGATGAATATGCTCCTCTAATTATTAGAAATTCAGTAACCTTTCTCCACTTTTTTTTTTTTAATTTAAAAGCTAGTAATTTTGTGTCACTTTAAACAAAAATATGGGCCTTACCAAATTTCTCCCAGTGAAGAATGTTAACATCCAAAACTTAGAGCTTTATCTATTTTTCTGTTCACTTTGGTGAAAAAGTATATATGTAACCTCTTCCTATGCTATCTTGGAGTAGAGTCCTGGTTATTTCTCTTACTGTACATGGCCTTGTACTTTATTTACCTTGGAAAACCACAGCATACAACCTACTTTGCTACACTTTTATATGTATATAAATCTTAGGTTTTGTTGACAAATACAGTTCCCATGATAGAGCTGTTGATGCACTTTGACAAGCACGTGCTTTTATTGTTAAAACTCATGACTAGAGAGCAGTTTTATTCAAATGCCTACTAGTACTTTAAATTTAGCATGCTGCACTTTAAACTTTTGACCCCTGCTGGGAGGAGAAAGCCTAAAGCTTTAGTCAAAAATTTCATCAGAACTAAGTGCAAGCTGATATGACACAATGTGTAACCTTGAAAGTTTTATCTTTTTTACCTGCTTTTTAACTTTTTAAGTTTTCTGCTTTTTACACTGGAAGTAACAAACAGTGCAGTGTGCTTAAACTCTTTCTTGAGATACTGTTACACTGTTTTTCCAGAGTAGCAGCAATATGAACAGCTGAACTCTTAAACTGGAGATTTGGCATACATGTAGCCCTTAGTGTACAGTGTGTACTGTGTAATTTGGAAAAGATTAGTATAAAAGGACAACTGAAAGTCCATATGCTATCAGTTATGGTGTGAAATACTGTTTAACATCATCACTCAAACTTAACATGCTACAGGCACACTGAGTAACTTCAAGGGATACAGACAGATCATTAAAATTGGCCAACATAACTTTACTTGTTTCCAGGAATTCTTATGCTTGATAAAAACAGTGATGATTGCTGTTCTTGTACTACAGAGGGAGGGAGGGTTTTTACACTGTAAGAGGTCCTAAACAGGAAAGTCCTACCTGAACAGAACTAGGTGTGAGGATCAGATGTGAATTTGCCAGAGGAATCAAATTTAACCCAAGGATTCTAGCCTGAGGCATACATTGGCATAAATGCATGTATATCGGTTTGTAATAGACAAGTAACACCTAGGATTTTCCTTCCACAACCTTGAATCCCCTATAATTTTAACCACTCATATCAACATTAGTTTCCTTTCAAAGATATTTCTAACTATTTAATGTATATCTCTGAAACGTCAACAAAAAGAGTAGCATTTACAACTTCATATATCTTTCAGCATTTGTCAGAAGAAAGTAAAGAAATTAGTAGTTGGCTTCCTGCTATCTCATTTTAAACTTCTATAAAATCTTTATATCCGTTGCTACAATTGAATAATTTCTACACTATTCTGAAACTGTAGCTTTTTTTCATGGCACTGATGGTACTTTAAATGAAGCTTCTTAGATACTGCTTTCATCTTCAGTAGACAATGTTTTCTTTTTCTGTAGACTTCTAAGACTTAAGTCTCTTCCAGTATTTATAAAGTTCAGTATTTATAAAGGATCAAATGTTGGCACGTTGATAAGTAGTAGTGGAAAAAGACGTAATTTTTTTACATTTATATTGAAGCTTCCAGCTCCACCCCGTAGATAGCAATCAAAGGAAAACTGGAACAACTCTGATATACACATGTGGAAAATATGAAATATTCACTAACTTAGTGTTACATAACTTCTAGTTGTGCCATTGGGAGTAGAAGAGCTAAGAATTCAGAGCAAGCATAATGCCTTGCTTCTGGTAGTACCTGACCTCTCACTCTTCCTGTTTTTAACCCCTTCTTCTCATACGTTTGAAACCTAATTCTAAAATTTTCACATCCCTAGCTTTTCAGGTAGATTGAGTATAATTTGCAAAGAAACTAGCACCCATTTTTACTTTTTGTAACCTAGTTTCCCACCAGCTCAAAACATAGAACAAAAACGTTACCATGTTTAAGTCAAACTACACCGTAGGTGAAGACAATTCCAAAAACTAGCAGATTTAATAGTAATGCTTTTAGTGGCAATAAGACAAGTCTCCTCCCATGTATAAGCATTTTTTACTTCCTATCTCTAGATAACCACTGTAGTGATACCCCAAAACAATTTAAAGCCTCTTGGAAAACTCAAGGTTTGAACACATGGTAAAGTACTCCAACATAAAGTAAATACTTTTCAGAAGTGATAAAATTCCATCTGATTACTTCTAAGTTCCCCAAGCAATGGAAGCAGCAATTTAATATTCAGTTCAGTTGTTATCTCACATGTGGAATGCACTTAGTATTAAATGAGGAAAATTTTTCCTTTTCTTTTATATGCTTGCCAAGAAAGATTAAAATAGCCACACTTGCAGAAGTCTTTAGGGTTCTTACTCTTATTGGCTTCCATATTTACTGACTGAAAAGAGAAAAAACAACAGCGATGTCCTCTATGAAGCTGTGAACTTCAGTTGGCTTTTCTAGTCTGCTTCTCATCTTAGCTATCTAATATCCAAAAGGTGTGATTAAAAAAAAAAAGTAATTTTCCTTGTCATCTTGTGCAGAATACTGCACAAAATTTTACATCTTAATTATGATCTGAATGTAGGGATGAGTTAGTCCACTATGCTGATCTGTAACTAAGGCACCATAGCACTACTATTACAAATAATCTAAGGAAAATAAGTATTACTCAGGCAAGTTTTTGAAGTAAAGCCAGAGATACAGGAATTTTCCATTCCCCTTAGAAGAAAAATAGAGAACAGAGTACTGTAATTTTTAGCTTGGTCCGTTTGGAGTCAGGGATTACAAATGCTAGCCAAAATGTAGCAATTGCTTCTCTCCAAGTAATTCAGATAGGTTGGAATTATCATCTCCTGCAGTATAAATATAGCTGCTAATGGCGTCCTTCCTAGGCTGAAGTCTTAAGACTATATGTAAAAAGTCTGAAATTTACATTTTGATGTGAATGTGAATGGCTTTACATGAGTTTCTTGTTAGGAATTTGTAAGCAACTGGTGTAGCTGAGCTGATTTTCCATGAGTTAGAAATGCTGCAAGTACATTCTGTGCTTGCCTGTCAGGTTTCTCACGGTAGCTCCCTCGCGCCCACCTTGCTCACTGACCCGCGCGGGACAACTAATGAAGGTGGGAAAGTGTTGCCAACCTCTGCACTAGTGGAGGTTATTTATCACACACAATCCTGTGCTCAGATTACTTTTTCTGCAAACAAAACAAGTTGCGTTGCTTCCAGTGATAGAATCCCTTTTGTCCAACTCACCCAACATTGAAAAGTATTGCAAAGGTGACAGGTTTAGGCTGAAGGAAGTTTGAGCTGCTTTTTGCTTTGTTCAGGAGAAGGGAACAAAGGGCAGAGTGGAGGAACACGGACGCTGTTGGCAGCCAGCGTTGTCGAAGTTCACTGGTTTTAAGCATTCATTTCACATGAATTGATTTCTAGTGACTGAAGCAGAAACGGACACACAGAGTAGTGAAGTCTAAACATCTGGAAAAGGCGTTTTTAAATCACCTTGCTAACGACTCTGGGCCTCTGCTTCATGCCTTTTACTTCAAAGACTATTGCAAGTTTTCTTTCTTTGCAATTAAAATATGAGATCACAGTTTATTCCATCAGTCTTCCAGCAAGGTCAAAGAAAAGAGAAATAGCAGGCATAATAAAGGTTAAACAAAGATAGACAGAATCCCCAGAATCCCTAGCAAGATGACTCTTAATGGCATAGCAACACGGGAAAACTTAATAGGTCATCTCCATTAATCATAAACTAGCTGTAAAACCAAAGCCACTGTAATCTTCAGCTTCAAATCTATTATATAAAATTTCCCCTGTAGAAATCTACGTGTGAGCAGTAGTACTGATGGTATGGCAATTCACAATTCTTGTGTTCATAACACACTATTTCCCCTTTTTACTTCCTGCCAAAGTTCAACTTGAATATTTTTTCAAAAAAAGTCATTCTTCTGCAGCTGTCAAAAGACTGTTCACGAGCACCAGCAGTTCTTACCCTAGAAGGAGTGCTACATGCTTCAAAGTTCTTTTTGCAAATAGACTTTTAGTAAAGCCATGGACATTAAAGTTGAAGTACTTTCATCTGTACTGTGATGCATAAAATACAATTTAAAAATCCAGCAGTAAAGTTACTGGATAACTGCTATAGCACACTGAAATGGATTTGGGGGGGAGGGGGGAAAGAGTTGGAGATTTCTCTCCTGAAGTAACTTTATAATTGCTTGTGTTACAGATTGCCCTGAAATATGACCCCCAGATAGAAGAAGATCTGCGTAACTGGATAGAAGAGGTTACAGGGCTGAGTATTGGTGCAAATTTTCAACTGGGATTAAAAGATGGCATAATCTTATGCGAGTAAGCATTTATTAAGTAACCTTATTTTTAGGAGTTTTCTACTTTTGAGGAAATAAGAAGGGACTTTCTGAAGGTTCCCCTTCAAAACACATCAACAATAACAGTCAAAGATAGCTGACTGTACGGTGGGACACTTCTTTAAAACTGTGGTAAAAATGAAAACTTAAAACTCCTTTATATTTCAGCAAAAGATTTCTAAGTGTTTCTAAATTTAATGGTGAAGCTCATTTCTATCATAATCAAATGGCACACAAAAATTCTTATGGTATATTAGACTTGTTAGACCTGAGATATGAGCTAGGCTCTCTGTATAAACCAAAAAATTAACCATTTTGATGAAACTAATGCAACTAATAAAGCATGAGTGAAAGTATTATATAATGCCTGCACAGATGGTATAAGGATGAGATTTACTGTTTAAGCATTTCCCTCTTTTTCACCTCCCCAGGCTTATAAATAAGCTGCAGCCAGGATCAGTGAAGAAAATTAATCAATCAAAACTAAATTGGCACCAGGTAAAACAAAAAAAACCAAACCCAGAACTACACCTCTAACCCCTTCAACCCCCAAACAATTCTTTTGTTCTGTATTAACAAATTTGCTGTGAATATGGTACATCTTAGTAGCACCAGGTTTGCATATGATACATATCCAACAGTTGAGGATTCTGCACTCATGAAGTGTTTAACAGAAAGCAGCTATGGCTGAGGTGGCTCATCAGTGGCAGCTGAGTGTTTAACAGCAGTGCTTTAGCTGTTTGCTGAGGTGTCAGATGGAAGAACTTTGAGTCCTATAGCAAGGCCTTTTCCAAGTTAAAAAAAAGCTGTTTACTTTTTATTAAATCACAAATGAGTTTTTTATCCAGGCAGTGCTGCAAGGTGTTAGGTCAACAGCTTGCTTGTACCTAGACATCGCTGTATGAAGTGTCCTCCTGAGAAAGCATCTGGAGAGGATGCAACATGCATTTAGAACAGCCTTGGAAGGGTTGCTGCCTAGAGTTGACTGCCTTTGCTGTTGCTGAGTGTTGCTTAATACTTCTATGTCAGCCTCCTTGTTTCCTTGGCATTGAACACTTCTAAATCTGGTGGAGGATCTTTTTTAAAAAAAAAAATTTAATACCTCTGAAGACTTCAGAAGGAAAGATGAGATTCAGTCCTTACTCCTTGTATTCCATATTGCTTTCCAATTTCTACAGTGCATAGTGCTAATAAACCCCAAAGCTTATTTGTCCCAGGAGGTGAGCAAGATAATGCCTTCAGTCCAAGTTAAATCTTCTTACTATCCACATAGTTCTGGTTTTATTTTATTCAAAATTATCAGTTGCTGAAGTCAAATAGCATGGCCGCTATGTCAAATTTTCCAATTTGGAGCAGATTTTAGATTAGAATTTCTCTTGGAAGGGACACACAGTTGAGAGACAAGTTTTCTTATCAAAGCCCACTCTAACAAAGTATATAATACTCACTGATGGAGAGATGCTAGGCTGGATAACCCCGTAGTCTGATTTCTGAAATCAGTATTAAAACTAACAAAAAACCAATCCCAGACTTCCCACCAGTCACTTAACCATGCCAGCTATTTTGCTGAGTTTGCACAAGGCAAAGAACTTGTGTAAAACAAGCAAACAAACCAACACCAGAAAGCTTTAAAATTACTTAGTTTCTGATTTGAAACACTGAGTAGAAAACTGGCTTTTTTTGTTTCTGTTTAGCTGGAGAACATTGGGAATTTTATCAAAGCTATCCAAGTCTACGGCATGAAGCCACATGATATTTTTGAAGCAAATGATCTTTTTGAAAATGGAAATATGACTCAAGTACAGACCACTCTAGTGGCATTAGCAGGTCTGGTAAGTATTTGTACCCCTGGAGTTGGCACAAATCCACATGCCAGTCCAGGTGCACCCTTACAACCAATGTAAATACAGAAAACAGCATACAGCCTGTCAGGAGAGAACAGACAGTACTGAGAGTCTGAGATGGTGCACAGAGGTTGCACTTCAGTGGGCTGTGAGCTACCACAGCCCCAGGGAAGGCTTGGAGTTCAGACTGAGTGTTCCTGATTGCAGGTGGCCTTGCTCTGGAGGTGATGTGCATACACAAAACAGGGGAGGCTCACAGGAGAACACTAATCCCTGCAGAATAGCCTTCTGACTCCAGGTGGATTGCCATCTTCAAATGGCATGGGGAAATATTACTTTCTCTCAGCCCAAACACACAGTCTGTTGTAGAGACAGACCTGCTTATAGCATCATTTGAGAGCCCAGGGTGAGGGCCATAAAGCCAGTGTTCCACTAATAGAAAACATACTTCAAACACTGAATACTCTATTTTCCATCTCCCTAAATAGGCAAAAACTAAAGGTTTTCATACTACAATTGATATCGGTGTCAAATATGCAGAGAAACAAGCACGAAGTTTTGATGCAGGAAAACTAAAAGCTGGTCAAAGTGTAATTGGCCTGCAGGTAAGTAGGAAATTTCAGATTTGCAGTTAATTTGTTACATTTGAGAACAACTTTCTTGTTTTGATTAACCAATACATTGTTTGTGCAAAACCAGCTGCAGAATTACAATATATTCTTGTCATGGAAGGAGGAATGAGGTTTTAAATCTTGTAAGCAGTTGATTGGCTTTATAAGTTCAAGTGACTCCCTGGAAGATTAATTTGTTTGTTTTAAATCTGCTATAAGAGTGATAAGGAGGAAATGAACAGCTAATATTAGCAGCGTCATCTCTGTCTTTTAAAGTGGTTTTAAAGCAGGAGTTTTTGGATAGCTAAAGCTCCTTGTATGGTAGAAACTTTTTTTCTCTCCACTTTCCTTAGTAGTCGTAAAAACCAAAATAAAATCTTAAAATTCCTGTGGTAGAGAAGTTGTGGCAGCATAAAGGAGTCATTACCATCCAAGGTAAAAGTTACTTATTACATTTTGAGGCATACATCCATTCCAATTGCAATGCAGTTGGGCACATGCCAGTCATTGAAATGCCTTAGGATGACAGCTGCCTTTATATTTCCTTTTGAAACTCAGTAAGGAGAAAGGGTAATTTGTTAAGGTTAGTGGTCAAGCTACATGAGGAAAGCATGCACTGAAATTACTTTACAGTTACCAGCCATATTTGTTTCCTTAGACTATGCTAAATGTACAAATAAAAATCATTTTTTCTGTCCACCTCTTCCTTCCCCCAATAAAGATGGGCACCAACAAGTGTGCCAGTCAGGCAGGCATGACTGCTTATGGAACTAGAAGACATCTCTATGACCCAAAAATGCAAACTGATAAGCCATTTGACCAGACGACGATTAGCCTACAGATGGGCACTAACAAAGGAGCCAGTCAGGTAAGCAGGACGGTGCGGCCCTTGCAGAGGGACACAGCTCTCAGCCAGGGAGAGCCAGTGGCACAGGACAATCTGCGAGTGGCACACAGCACCAAAGTCTAACGGGCAGCAGCAAGTGGGTACAGTTCAGCTGTGCTTTTATGCAGTAATTGAAGAACTTGAATTTCTTATCATTAACCAGTGTGTTCTGTACTGAATGTCTTCAGGCATAAAAATGACTTGGTGTTTCTAGAATTTCTGGCTGGCAGTGTTATACCAGAAGAAAACAGTAACTTCAAGTTACTAACTAGAGAGAGGCAAAGAAGAAACTGCTTCCAGGCACTACCTTAGTCACAGTACTTAGTATATTCTTTCCAAAGAGGAACATAAGTTGAAGCTTTCTGCAAGGACTTTTTTCTGTGAGTTAGCTACTAGTGAGTGCATGCTGCTGTGCTGTTTTGTTATACTTCACTTTCTACTTTCTAGCACTTACAGTAAGGTGTACTAGTTAAAATCGTAAATCTAGTAATCACAGCTCTTGACCTTCTTACTGAACCTCTACAATCCTGTTTTATTAGGCTGGTATGCTGGCACCAGGTACCAGGAGAGACATCTACGATCAGAAGCACATATTGCAACCTGTGGATAACTCAACTATTTCATTACAAATGGGTACCAACAAAGTAGCTTCACAGAAGGGAATGAGTGTGTATGGGCTTGGACGGCAAGTGTATGACCCCAAGTACTGTGCTGCACCAACAGAACCCGTCATTCACAACGGCAGCCAAGGAACAGGAACTAATGGGTCAGAAATCAGCGATAGCGATTATCAGGCAGAATACCCAGATGACTATCACGGAGAGTACCAAGATGACTATCAAAGAGATTACCATGGCCAGTACAGTGACCAGGGCATTGATTATTAGCTTTGCATCAGAAGTTCAGTATTAGTCCATTATTTTATTCAGTAAGAACGAAACTAGCCTTGTGGAATTGTTACTTGTCTTTCCTACACACTACGCTTAATGTACCTAAAGAAATACTGCCTTACATACATTCCTTTTTCCTTTCTCTGCCCTTTCCCTGTCTAGTTGCCTTTAGTGCTGTAACAGTTGTAGTCTACAGCATAAACAATAACTGCATATGAAGTAAAAGGAATACTGTGAAAGGGGGAGTGCTCTCGTACAGCCAGGTTGTTCAATAAGGAGCTATGCATTCTCACAGTCTCTACATAAGCAGGTATTTACATACCATGTTAAGCCTTCATTTTACATATTTACAGCTTTTCTGTTTTCCAGAGGAGATAAAAGAATTTCATGCTTAAAGTTACATGTGGTCTTTGCCAATTAAGTTTAAGATATCCCATTAGTGATTTAAATATCATTGCTATGTTTCTAAGGTATTGTTTGCTAATGGTAAGTCCTGCATTAGACATAAGCGTACATTTGTGATTGTGTATTCATTCCATTATCAACACTGACCAAACTTAGAAATAGTTGTCTTACTAAAAAGGGAGCTTGTACAAAGTCTTGAGCCAACAAAAGTCTCATGATTGATGGTGCATTTACCTTTTATTGTGCCATAATATATCCATGTAGAAATGCTTTTTTTCTTCCTTGAACTGTATTTATTGCCACACTTCTCAAACTGATCCCAGTGTATTTTTATAAATAAATATTTTTTTCTTAAAGGTACGTAGAAGATCTTGTCTCATTTGTTATGCTACCATTCTTAAAGATTAGATGTCAGAAGAATTATTCCCAAATCAGCATCACCTTTGCCTGTGTTAAGGGTAATGTAGAGCTCCTGTCTGGAGCAGTTCAGGTTTTTCTTTTCCATGGAATTTAATCCAACAACCTTGTAAAAATCTCACAGGAATGAGTGACACTGACTTAATAGGAAAGGAATGTAGCTCCTTCACAGCCGAGTTCACTTCCCCTCTTCATGACTGTGAGGTTATGACCAGAGATCCTTAGCTGTTCACTAAATCCCTGCCGTTTTCTCAAGGCCAGTGAGGATCTGCACATACTTATCGGTGCCTCTGCTTCAGCCTACAGCCTTTGTGCCATCACTTGGAGAACTCAAAACACCCTTGCTTTAGATTACATAAAGAGATAACGGCTCTTTGTTCCTGCTGGCCTGCAATTTGAGTTATTTGGTTACTGATAGCAGAGCTTTATTCCTAAATGGAAGATGCTTTCTTCCTCACCATGGAGCGCAGACAGGCTGTACTAATTTATCTGCACTGTTCATAAAAGAAGGAAAAAAGAGTATGTATCAATGGGGGCCAATGTTGCAGATTCTAACTTCTGCCAAATTATTAAAGGTATCTAAAAAGTGTTTACTGCAGTTTAAACTTACTGCATTCACATATGAAATGTTTTATACTTGCAAGTTCTGGATTCTGAAGGATTCTTCCCTCAAGACTAGAAATTGTTTGTGCTTGTTCTATTAGTTTCTTTTATCATTGAGTGTGATATGGGGATCTGACTTTCAACTGACCTGTTTGTTGTGTAAATCTTAAGCTTATTTATTTCACAGAATTTAAATTAGAAAGGATCTCTAGAGGTCACTGGTCCAAGCCCTTCATCTGAGGCAAGAGAATTATTAGTAAGTCATCTGTTAAGACCTGCTCTCCTTGAATGATACTATTTCTCCCCCTTCAAAATAATAGCATCTAACAATGTAGAACTCTTGTATTGAATGCTGAAAAGCAGTTCTATGACCAATAGCAAAAGCTTTGTAGTTTTTATAGTTTAGGTGAAAGCAGTGTCTTTTTTTAAGAGCCTGACCATGCCCTGCTTCCTGCTCTGAGTCCAAAATCTAGGCTTTAAACTGCTTACACACCTTTATCATGTATTTGAAAAGAAGAAACAGAAGAACACACAAACTCTTCTCAGTATGCCTGTTTTCTTCCACCCACAGAGGTATCCAGTGGAATCATAATTGAATTGAGAGGTTGAAGAAGACACCAAGCAAGAGCAAAATCAAGCTGCCTTGCTTAAAACAGTAAGCTGCAATATTTAGCCATTTCCTGGTAAACAGACACCAATAGTCCCTATCTCCTATTTTTAAAGAATATAGTTATAAAAGTACCTTTCATTCCACTGAATCTTCCATAGCTGCAGGAAAGAAGAGTCCACGCAGTATTGGGCTGCTTTGCAGGGCAGGCATCAAATTACTGAAAGTGGCTTAGACCACCATCAGAACTAGCACTAACTGTATTCCCAGGAGCTGTGCCTACAGACAGCTTACTTTATAGTTGCCTGACTACAATATCCTGCAGGGGAAGAGGAAGACAGCAGTCAGAAACAAGCACTAAATAGCATCAGCTTCTGTAGCAGTGCCTTATCCCTCTAACTCAGGTGAGGACTCCTGCCATACAGGAATGCTACAGCTGGAGGTTGTTGACACAATTGTTAGCATAGTGTATGTAAGACTGGGAGGTCTTGTGTTCTACCTGAGAGCTATAAAGCTATCCTTGTATACAAATTTAATTAAAAGCTGTCTATTTGGAAGTCTTCTGTAATAATATACATGGCTCTCAAAAACATACTGTTACAGTTGTAATTTCTGGACTAATGGCAGTACAGCATTGCTATAATGGAACACATTCAAAAACAGCTTAATTGGCATTTTTTACTACTTTCCTTCTTTAAAAGTCAACCCAAAATTTGTGTCCTTTCTCCACTCCAGAGCTGCAGTGAAGGCAATGCCACTGCATCATAATTGCAATGAGCAGAATCACAGAGTCTTTGAGCTTAGGAAGGAACCTCTGAAGGAGGCATTGTCTGAAAAGGACATACTTAGATAAAAATTTCCCTCTTTTTTTTCCACCAGAGAGTTCCTGAGTCAAAGGCCAAAACATGCAGTGTGAGTATCAAATACAAACAGGAAGAAATCCCCAATGTGTAATAAAAACTGATTTTTTTTTTTGACTTCCAAGCAAACCTCTTATGCTTTGTAAATTGGTAAACAACATGCTTACATTGCAAAGACCTGACTATTTGGAAGCAATCTTACTGGGACCCATGGCAGAGGAAATGTTTTGCCCCTTTGGAAGTACCATATCTGCACATTTTCTCAGGGTTAGAGAGCTATTCTTTATTCATCAGGATTTTCAGTTCCCACAGCATCCACAAGCCAAACACCAGAAATACCCAAAGGTGGCGAGTCACAGACAGTAGATTATCAGCTTCACCTGCCAGGCAGAAAGTAATTAATCTATTTCTTTCCCCTTTTCATCATCTATCCCATATTCCACAACTTCTTGAAGTGGCTCATATTAAATTAGACTACAGTTAATTAACTAATGAATAAAAAGTATTTCTTAGCATTCCCTAACAGCTAACTCGTCTCCTTTCAACAGCAGGAGACCAGTATTTAGCTGAAAGAGATTTCTCATTCGGGCCATCAATGAGCTTTTCTGTGTGTCATTTCCAAGCTCTGACTAATCAAGGGTTTATCAATCTATTCATTAAGGCAGCTTCTGAGTCACCTGCAGTGATGTCTCACTTCCTATACTGATGAGTACTTTACTGAAATCCCTCGAGTCATCTTCCCACCTCAAACAAAAGAGTTTTTGTACAAAGAGAATGTGCCACTGAGTAAAATCTAAAACTACCCCATGTTCAGAATGAAGTGGAGCCCATGACGTGTACTATAATTAGGATCCAGGTACAAAGTTTAAACAAACCTCAAAATTGCTCACAAGAAAATGCTGGCAGACTGTTACCAAGTTAGTTTTTCTAAAAGTGTCTACACTTATCATGTTTCTGTTCTGACTAGAGTCCTGACAGTCACTACACTCCTCCATGACATATTTCACACCCATGTTACAGCTAACATTTCTATAAAGTATTATTTATAACATCCTTTTATCTCATGTCTGTCCTCTTGTTTTATCTCTGTCATCTGCTATTTTGTCAAGCTCTAAATCCAGATACAAATTTTTCTGCTTCATGTTTTCAATTGCAGAAGGAAGGTAGTTGTTTATTTTTACTTACAAAAAAAGCCAAGGACTATTCCTCAGCTGCCCTTTGGAGAGAAGCTGGTCGGTAGTTTATGATACTAACTTGTAAAAACCATTCCCAAAAGAGTATAATTAAAAGAAACACCTACCTCATAACTGCTAATTATCTTGACTACAGAGAATTTCTATCAAGGGTAATTTCCATCAATGAGCTCAGTTTGTTCCTTCATTGGCTGTTCAGATATGCAGAATAAATCAGGAAACAGTTATCTCAGAGTGCCTCCTCTACAAATGTTTCTACGTTTACTGATCCAGGGATGACTGGCGCAGTATTCCAGAAAAGCATGAAGAAAATCCCATTAGTGGACATACCAAAAAGCTGAAAAGAACAGCTCCACGATCTTGCTGACTTAGTAACTTTAGTCAGACAACACAGAAATTTACAAGGAGTTTGTTTATTAACAACTTTCAGACCATCATAGCAAGTGTAGTAATAAAAATCAGATGTGATGACACACAAAATACTTTATTTGTACAAACAAACTGTGTCATTTTACCAGTGCAGAAAGTACAACAGAGATTTAGAGAACTAATACTTTGTCCTGGGGTATTGGTAACCTTAACTTTTCTTCTATGACTGTTTCTGCTATTGCTGCTCTGCTTTCATAATTCTGATGTGCTTCACATTCAAGTCTACAAAGAGAGAAAAAAGGAGTAAATAATGTGTAGCACTAGTTCTGTTTCTGCATTTAAATGTCATAAGAGTAAACTGGGAAAACAATTAAGGTTCTTTTGTGTCTCAAATCCACAATCTTCTTGCAGGGAATAACACCCACTCACTCTCTGTTTGCTGTGCTTGGCAAAAATTACTGAAGAATGCAATAACAGACCCAAATTAAGCACAACTATCCCCCACTGTAGCAATAAACAGGAGCAGGGCTCTGCCTATAGCAGAATGCCCACAGAATTTTGTGAGAGTTGGCTTGAGCCTGGCACCTCTGGACAGCAGATCAAGAAAAATCACTGACATCTGTTACACTCATGTAAGTAGCTGTGACAGCAGAGAACACTCATAGTAGTGCCCAGCATGTGTAGGTGTCAGAGGAGCTGCTGCTGCAGAATCTTTCTCTGGCAGCCCTAGCTTGGCCCCCTTGATGCCTGGGGAAAATCAGTCCTGATTCTGAACTTGCTGGGACAGCCTCTCAGGTTGGGCAATCTGCAATATTTTTTCAGATGTCAGTTAGTGAGTGTTTACTCTCACGGCTTTCCCAAGCCTGGGTGTGGGGAAACACTCCCTTCTGGCACCTCAGCTTTGTTACCCCAGCATAAAACAGAGTAATAATAAATAAATATATATACTGATAAAGAAAGAAAGAAAGAAAGAAAAAGGGTGGGGATGGAGAGCGAAGTCCTCTAGGCTTGATATTACAGCTCTGGAACTTCAGCAGTTCTGGCATGACATTAAGCAGCCTACCACTCTTCCGACTTTGCTACAGCAGGCCTGAAAGGCTATCTGAATAGCATTCATCTCCCACCCCCTTGCCACTGTCCAGACTTTCTCTTCCTCTGCTGGGCACAATGGGGAATGGGAAGAAGGATGAGAAGAAATATTTGATCCATCCATTTTGCACCAGCAGCAGGTTTCCTGAGGAGGGAAAGAAATACAAGAAAAAACAGGATACTGGGTACAGCAAGTTGGTTGCTGTGAGACATCAGGAGATACATGACAACCTACATCCATTCTTCTTGAGACATAAAGGCAAACACACTAGCTGGCAGATAAACACATATCCCACGCTCCTCTCTCACCATAGGTTGGAGCTCTGTTCCATCTTCATTATCGTGGAAAGGTCTTGTGCTTCTGTGTTTTTGCCCTTCTGTTAACTTGTTACTCTGACTCACAAAGGTCTACGAGCAAAAACCAGGGTGAGATCATTTGGGAAAGCAAACCATTAGGTAAATAAAAATACCTGGTAAAGGAAGATAATTAGCCTGGGGCTAAGAAACTGTAGCTGGTTCCTGGCTGGATGGCGCTGAGTGATACCAGGAGGGACTCTGCAGATGCAGCAAAAGTGATGAATGCAACTGAGAAGAATGAACCAAAAATCTCTGTTACATCTCCTACTGCAGGAATGAGGACTCTGGCTGTATGAAATCCCTCGCCTGGCTCTCCGCCCACTGCTGCATATTGTCCTGAGAGCCACAGAGCCTCCCTTCCACCCCCAGCATGTTTGTAATCTGACTGTAACACAGACAAATGTGTTGGGAAACTCCAAATTCTTGGCTATGTGAGCAGACTTACTCTTGATCATATAATGAGGAGGAGTTTGGATGTGCTGCCCCCAGTTTTTCCATAAGAGGGTACACAGTCTGTCCTCTTTGGAAGACTCCTTAGCCCTGTGGGAAATCCTCTCTTCACCCACGGCCCTAGGGCATGGCTCATTACAAGGAATTAAGATCAGAGTTAAAGAAAAACTACCACAAAGTGTGGAAGTGGAGAAAGGAAAGCCTCTGTTTTTTTCATGAAGGAGAATTGGCTTAAGAAGTATTTTAGCATTTGGCAAAACAGAGAGGGAAGAACAGAGGTCAAGGCTTCAGAGTTTTCCATTCAGTTATATTCCTATCCAGGACATGTGCGTAAGTACTGTTCTGAACCAAAGCCAAAGAATATATATCTGCTTTCTTCTGTACAAAGGGTTAAGCCTATCTTTAGGTGCCTTTTTGTTGGTTTTGGGTTTGGGATTTTTTTGTTCTCAACAAAATTCTATGAACATTACAGAGACTCTAACAGCAGCATTAAAAAAGTAAAATTAAAAAAAACCCAAACCAGTTATTCAGATACTGTCCTGAAGAAATCCATCCAGAACATTCGTGTCATGTGAGCTACTTTGGCTGCTGAGTTTGTTTTTCATGAATCACTAAGGTTTTCTTTGTTGCATGGTTTATGGAAGAAAAGACAGAACTGGCAAAAATAGCATGAAAGGAAAAAAAAATCTGCATCTTCAGATATTCTCTTAATAAGAAAGGGATGGCACATATACATTCAAATGCTTCAGATACAGCTCTCCATTGCTATTAGCTACATACTGATGGTAATACAACACACTGATGGTAATACAACATGGTAATTACAAGGGTAAAGACACAGAACAATCAGTCCAGAGATAGCAGAATTTAATCAAGAGACAGAAGACAGTGTTTTGGCAAAAGAATCTGTAAAGGTATGAAGCAGAGCAACTCAGGTTTGCATGAAGTTTCTTCAGAATTACAGCATCCATAGGATGTGAAATGGAT
This sequence comes from Manacus vitellinus, assembly GCF_001715985.3. Lineage (NCBI taxonomy): Eukaryota > Metazoa > Chordata > Aves > Passeriformes > Pipridae > Manacus > Manacus vitellinus. The sequence goes on from NW_021940660.1 coordinate 3,758,149, forward strand.
CCCCGACCTGCTGCTCACAACAAGAAGCACCTAGTTGTTTACTTTTTTCATCATACAGTGAGTCACAATAAATATAAACATTAAACTTAGGCCACCCCATGGATCAGTTTCTGCAGCTAGTGCATCTATTTCTTTATATTTTTTAATTACCGACAATGTATTGAAGATATATCTAATAAGGCCCAAATAATCACTCACTACTTACAGAGTATGATCTAAAAAAAGGCAGCAGATCATAGCTAAGCACACAGGAGTCAAGGAACCCATTTACTTCAGTTTATAAATTAACGTACGACTTGTAACCCTGAATCCATCCTGTTCCAAGGTGTTGGAAAGGAAATAGTATAGACTGTGGGTTCAAATCACTAGGTCTTGGGGAATGAAAAAGTATTTAAAAGCTTAGAATGGCTCAAATATCTTTTGCTGTTATCAGTGAGGTTTACCAGCAGCTCCTGATCCACGAAGTATGGCTTCTCTGCAGTTCCATCATTTGTTTCCATATCAATGGCAAAGCAAAGAAACATGGCATTTGCTGTCACTTCAAACACAGACAGAAAGCTGTGGGACATCAGGTAGGCAAAAAATCCAACCAGCAACAGAGGAACTACCCAAGCTTGCAACTCCCGGTGGTAGTTAAATGCCATCAATCCTCCAAAAACAGTAAAGCATACAACAAACACCTGTAAAGGGTAGTGAGAGAGAAGGGCAGCCTCATTAATCATGTAGAAATCTTCCTTAAAAAAAGCCAAATACCCCCCAAAACCCCTGAGGCAAATAGATTACAGCCAATATTTTAGCAGCACTTCTCAGCTGGGAGATAGCTAAGCAGTTTCCAGCATCACATAGTTGTCACACTTTTCAATTCCATGTGTAAATTCCATAGGGCAGAGTCAATCTTTTGCTATGTATCTACCAAAGACTTGTTGCAACGAAAACTGCAAGAGTGGTTCCAAGGACACTACTGTAATACGACTAAATAACTCTGCAAGGACTATGAAAAGGTTTAAATTCCTCAAACATTCTTCTCTCCTGAACTTTGTTTACTTTAACAAAGATAAACCTTATTTACTTTAGGTATATGAAAAGATAATCAAAACTGATTTTTCACTTCGTTCTTACCAAACAGTACTTTTCTTACTCTTACCTTTCCTAGAAATAGGAGAAAATCTCCAAAACAGCTAATGGATGCAAGTTTAGCAGAATTCCTTGCCAAAATACAGTCAGCATCCTTTGCTGATGTACAAAAATTAGTCCCATTTATGGCCGTAGTTGTGTATGCATGCTGAAATAAGATAATAATGCAGTGAGAGAGGAAAGACTTGTAATCTAGATTTTACTTCAGCAAAAGCCTTAAACTCTATTTGGAAATAGTGACTTTATGAATATAAAGAGTTATGTTGCATAATACATCGATTTTATTTAAATTTACTATAACAATTATGCTTCTAACTTCCAAGAGTTTTTCTACATAATTTCCACTATTAGCAAATGCTACAATAGTGACTAAATAAATTTCTGAACCCACCTTTATCAATTTTATTTTAAAATGCTGAAGTTCTCTACCCTAATTTTCTGAATGAATATGACACAACTACCACAAAACACCTGGAGTCACACTACCCAAACTTATTTGTTATCTATCTTCAAGACTGTTGGCAAACTATGTAAGTGAAATAATGAAGTTATGTATTTATCAAGTCATTAAAAGCTGATGATTAAAAAGCTTTTATACATAGTGCTTTCAAACTATTTATATGCTAGTGAAATTCAAGCTTATGGTTATAGCCATAAAATAAACCTTTTAATGAAAGATGAAACCAACTGTGGAAATTACTGGAAAAGAACAGCTGAAGGACCCTGGACTAGACCAGCGCCTGTTAGGTCACAAGCCCCACCCCACTCTGAACTGCAACAGACAGCAGGGGCACTCCCAGTTTTTCAATGTATGGAAAATTTTACATTTCCCTTTGTGGAAACTTGCCTGGACAGGTGGGGAGGATAGAATATTTACCTTCATGGACTTGATTATTTTCACATTTGTGCATAAATTGACATATATGTCCCATTTATGGAACTCCTCAACGAGGTTTGAAAAATTAAACTATGTCCAAAGTATCAGCTAAGAAAAGCAGAACTAACAATACTTGAAACATATGCTGGGTTTTACCAGTAATTCTTATGAGTAGTTTCCCTTTACTCAAAATATTAGAAGGCAGATTATGCCACAAAACCTTTAGTCACATCTGGTATGGTCAGTAAGAACCACAGCATGCAGGGGATTACTGTTCTGAAGCAATTGATACACCTCAACATGTGCTTGGTGCTTACATTACTTTCTGCTTCACCTGGAAGTGAAAAAAAACCAGCCCATAACTCGTTTGCTGAAAGTGAATTATACTGGCCTACTGAAAACACTTCCTGTTCAAAACCTGCTTTTTCTTACTTAAAATTCAAAATATAAAATAACTTCAGATATCTGAAGGCAAAGAAAATTTATTTCTGTAGAGTCCAGTTTTACCCCAGCGCAATTTCTGTAACATACTGTAGTGTAGCAAAGCTATATTGACATTATCTTAAACTATTACAGAGAAAGGAAGATACTAAATGCAAAGATTCTTTGTCTCTTTACTGTGGATATTATTTATTTTATATGAAAAAGACAATTTTTCTCTAATAGTAAGCAAAAAAGCAGTGACATTCTGAAAATATTGTACTTACATGGTAGCAAATACATCAATAGATGGAAAAATATAAATAAAGGCCATGGATTTATTGTCTGCTCTAAGCAAAATCAGAGACTCCAATGAACTCTATAGAAACACACAGAATATCTGCATAAAAATCTGTTTAAACAAGCAAGTTTGCTTAATTCCTAAATAGGAATTAAATGCTTTCTGTGCTAAGTTTCATTCATCCTGATGCTATTCCTTTCCCAGCAGAGTGCTGTCACACCATAACATCCCAGGATGTGGCAGCAGGAAGAGACCAGCCAGTGCCAGCCTCGCTGGCCCAGGACATGGGCAAAGGGGAGGTGGCCTCACCTCAAGTTCCCTCTGTCTTCCATCTGTGACTGTCACTGAATATTTCAGACACGGGTACACTTATCTTTATAACATCCTGTGAGTTAAGTCTGTTTCATCATTCCCATTAAACAGACAGGGAACTGAGACATGAAGTTGAAAAGTGTTTTCTAAGTTTGTTTCTGTCCCTTAAGAGCTAAATTCACAGAGCAGGTCCTCATTTGGTGAGGTCAGTATAAATTTTGCCAATAAATTAAACAGAGATTTTGTATTCATTTATGAATTATTAAAAATGTGTTTTAAAAATCAAAAAGTTGAAAGTGCACATGCTCTTGTGCAAACATTGTTTCTAAACTTAAAATAAATACCCGTTTGTTTGCACTCTTGAAGTAGGCACTTTGGTATTCAAAGAATGTGCAATGAAAAGAATTTCTGATATTTATTAACTAGAACAGTTATCTTGGAAAGACTGAAAATAATGCTGGAGACTCTATACTACCTGCACAAGGATTTGTCGTGTTACAAACCAGTTGATAAAAACTGGCATTTACAACAGTTACAACTTAAACAAATCATGTAAGCATTAACAAATCATAATATTCAAGACACAAAGGCAGCCAGGTAATAATCCAACATTATAAGAGAGAGACAAAACTTAATGAACTGCTGAAGGCTACAAAACTAGTCAGACATAGGCAAAGCAAGAATATTACTAGCACAAGTTGAAAATTTAGCCAAGTCATCTCCACCTTTTTGCAAAGAAAACCCCAAAAACATTTCTGAGAAAAAAAAAATATTTGGAAGGTTTCTTGTTCAGCCTAGAATCCTTTTCCATACACTTTCCTCACAATTCCCAAGTTTGTCATACAGACCCCATACTCTGGTCCCATCCAGCCACACAGAAATCTACACGTTCTAACAAAACATGACTAACACTTCAGCAAATGTATGTTTCCATGAAATTCAGTGTGGCACAGAAAGGAGCTCAAACGATTTCTCATCCTTACTCACCAGAGAACACCTAATACATACGAACTATTATCAATATTAGCAAATAATTTTGGACTTTGGAATAAAAAGCTTAGATATCCCATTAATTTTGCAGTTGCAGGGTATGGACAACAATCTAATGCCTTTCAAATTAAAGACAGTTGAGAAGGCTAAGATGGTAGACCATGGTCAGTTAAGAACCTGCTAAAATTTAGAAACATGTTATTTGTGTTTTTCTACAGAATGCATTCTTTTTCCATGCACCAAAGCTTTAGTGGACTTGAAAATGTTTGAGAGAAGATCAGCAGGAATGATCCAAAAGGTATGGAATGTCTTCTGTCTGGGGAACATCAGGCTCCCCTGGAAAAGAGATAACTGAAGGAGGATGCAGTAAGAGGGCTACAAACTCATGAGAAAAGCAGAGAAGGTAGGTAGGGTTAGATGGATCACTGCTGCTTCCAGACAAAACTCAGGCAGGGGGAGAAACATATGAAGTAGCAGAAGCCAAATTTGAAAACAGATGGTATTTCTTCTCACTATAAATCTGTAAACTGTGAACTGCTGGACAAAGGATGCTTTAGCTGCTAAAAGTTCGCATGAGCTCAAGGGAGACTGGGAAGTTCAGGGAAAAGGAATCAGCTGAGAGATATTAAACACACAGAAAACACTCAGCTCAAGAAGTCCCTAGGCTGAAAACAGATTCAGAAAGAGCACAGGGGCAGGGCAATGTCCTCTTGTTCTATCTTGGCATTCACTCATAGCCACTGCTGGAGATGGGATACTGAGCTAGAAGGAGACCAAGTCTGATCCTTATATACATATTATAGCTATTATGTTTTTATCTTTCCTTTATGAATTGATATTTTACAATTGTAGTCCCTGATATGGTGACAAGCAAGCAATAAGAGCATCAATATCATATGATTGATCAGAAGGCATGGGAGATTGTGGGTCAGGAGCAGTCTTTATCCTTGCACCAGCAAGTTGGTCCTGTACCTCTCTGAAGAAAACAAGCTTCTTCTGGCTCTTCTGGGGCCTGGGAACTAGATACTGATTTCTCAGTGTCAGGATTAATAAATAAGGAATGTGAATGTTTATATATTTCCAAATACCACAGTATGCAAAAAAACCCTATTTAAAGATTATATCCTTCTGTGCCTCATAACGCAGAATGTCAAAGGTCTTGGAAAAACTGACCGTCTAGTTTCATGAGAAAGGCACTGTGGCTCAGATCCAGGTCGTAAGTTCCCCAATTGTTGAGAATAATTGCTACTTTGTGTAACAGCTGAATTCAGTCCTCCATTCTAGGGCTTGCTTTCATAAAATGAGCTTGGGGAAGAGAGAATTGCCATAGCAACAGAACCTTCTTAAAAAAGAAGCAGGAGACATGCTGGTCTCACATCCCAGTTCAGCTTTTTCTGCTCTGCTGGTATTTTCAGCCTGATCTTATCTTGTTGCTGCCATCTCTCCTGGGGGCTGCCCTGGTTAGCTACACCCACTGCAGCACAGTGCAGCTCAGGCTGGACCTTTTTAAGTGTCTTAGCTTCCAAGTGTCACCGCTGCCAGTGGAGGCCCCTCAGAAAACAAAATCCAATGGTAGCAAGAGGCAATGACATTTCTGTGGCTGGCTGCTGTGCAACAGTTAATGACCCAGTGAGAAAGACGGATCATGAGTTGGAAATGATAGGGGTTGGAAAGAGAGCAACGCAGGCCTGTGTGGCCCCACCGAAGAGATGAGGACATAAGACTGGAAGGGACTTCCAGCCACTCCAGTCCCTGGCTATTTCAGATTAGCACATTATACAAATCTTCTCTTAAGTGGAAAGCTCCCTCTTTAAACCACTTAGGACTTCTCTCTCTCCCAGCCCTTACATTTGGAGCTATCCCAGACAGTTGTCCCTCTGTCCTTATCAACCTTCTTCCAAATTCCAGACAACATTCACTCATGAACAATTTACATCTAGTCATTTTTCTGCTGATATTGCCTGGCTCTTATCCCTCCCTACTTTCCCATAGATGCCAATGGGCTTGCTCTTACCCTTCATTTGTCGCAGGATATTCCAGTCCCTCCTGTGAAATAAGCCTGATCTCCTAACCAGCAACTTGTACAACAGCATTTATCCCTCTCCTTCCAGTGCAAGTATTTCATCTCACACTTTGCAGGACTGACTGTGCTTTCTGCAGCCTTATTAACTAAAGGCTATTGCCCTGTGGCTGACAAATACAGGGAGAATATTCTCCTCCTCCATTTCCAACCAATAAGCACACAACTAATACAGAAATGGTTATATTTGATTCTTCAGCTAATTTTCATCTGTAAGAAACCCTTCAATAACCTCCTCAATTTTTTCAAGCAGTCCAAAAAGCACAGCTCTCATTTATTTCCATTCCACATTATATTTGCAGAAGAGAGAGGTATCAAAATAAGAATTAGTCAGCATTGTTCAACTCTATCCCCTACATGGTTCATCCTACAGAGCAAGTAAAGACCTAAAGAATTTTATTTCCTGTTATCACATGCATAAAGCCTCTACAAGGAAAATAAACATATTTAAAATACAATTCCACTAAAGATTAACAAGTTATTCAACTGTATTTTCAAGAGGATTGAAAATTCAGCTCAATATCTAGAAACAATTTTGCCAGTAACATTAAAATGCAGTATTGTTTTTGGGAGGAAAAAGAAGTACTTGATGGGGTGAGGCACAATGTGTTTGGCATGCAGAGGAGAACTGTGCTTACATTAGCATGCATGAGTTTTGGTCTTATCTAGGTGAATTCTCCACAAGACATTTAACTGCAACCTCCTGATAGGCTGCCATCCAAAGTTTAAGAGAAAACCAACTGCCATGGATATACAACCATTAGACAGACTTGCTCCTGGTTTATTACACTAGACAGTTGCTAGCTCTCAGTCTGAGGGAAGGGTCTCAGGAGTAGCAAATGCAGGCTACACACTGCCGAATTCAGACACGGCTGCCACAGGGGCAGGAAGGCTACACTGCAAGTAACTGCACTGATGGAAACAGAGAAACCACACACTGCTCAGCAGCTCCTTCAGAAACCCAGGCACTGCACTTTGGAGCGGCCCCTTTGCCAACTGGCTGCAGATGAACACAAAGCAGACACAGAAATGCAAAACTATCCTGAAATAGTTGCACTGCTTAAAAAAATAAAAATCCCTGCAACAGGGCTGTAAAGGGAAAGTGTGTGAGTGCTTTGATGTATCAAAAGTTAAGACTGCCACTACAACTTCAGAAAGCAGGAGAGACACAGACCTTGTAGTTCCGAAACCACATTTAAAAAATGGTATATTCTTTTTACAGCAGAGAAATTTCAATAGCCTAGATTTTACTTGAGATGACTGGATATGTTTATCTGGAACATACTGAAGCCATCAGAGCCAGAAGATGAAAAATCTATGGTAATTCTGACAAGGGTTGGCAAACAGAACTGTCAAGTAAGGATAATGACTTTATATTCAGAAAGCACTTTTCAGCCACAGAACCCAGAGTGCTTTACAATTGTTACTAATGGATTATACACACACATGAATCACTTTGCCCATGACTGAAATGGAACAGCTTAAGGAGTGAACTGTTTAACAGCACATAGCAACACTACACCACAGTTTAGCACAGGATCCAGTTGCAAATTCAAGAGAAATTTAGGAAGGCAGAATGTAATTATCCATATTGCAATCTGCACAGGACACTGGGCTTACATTACCCCTCCTCCAACAACCACCACTGGAAATACGGCAATTGTCAGCATCCAGTTCAGCACTGTCATAATGGGAAGATGACAGGGTAACTTTTTGGCCTGTTTCAGTTAACTGCCAAGAGAGCTGAACAGAAACTTAGCTGAGCCTGCGCAGAATGAGTCACTTCAGGGACGTATGCGACTATCAAAGTCAGTGTTAAATCCCACCTGCAAGATGGCATTGCAGCCTGAGAAGTACTCTCTGATAATCTAACAGAGCACTTGGTTCATTCTGCATGGGAAGAAAGAAGCTTGCACTCTATCACCAGAGTTACCTCCTCCAGCACCTGTTTCTCATCTGCAAGTTTCTCAGAGGGAAAACAAGAGACTCTGTTTAATCCTGATGAAACTTGTGAATGAAGGAGCAGAAAAAATTTAAATCACCTAAGCAGTGTAGCAACAGGTTGAAAAGAAAGTAGTGCAGAAGTAGTGGGATTTTTTTTTTTTTAGAGTTTCAGTTAATTACATGCTTATTACTATAGTGAAAGTAATACTAGAATAAAAGGCAAAAATATAGTAAGGAATGTTAATGTACACAATGATCTTTGGACCAACTTTTATAACAGCTGTTCCACATTTCAGTGATTTCAGCTCATACAAAAATCAAAATTTGAACTTAGAAATGTAGGTACAAGCAATTTCTTAACTCCTCCAAGTCTTACTCTCAAGTCCATGTTCAACATCTATGGGAAAATTAAAGGTTATTTCCAGAAGCTTTCACCAATCTCAGTAAGAGCTTTTAAGAGTTTACTACTTCTGTTAATCAAGCAATATGTCAAAGCTGCTTAAAACTGGAGATTTTTTTTCCTTTTTTTTTCCTCTTTTACATTTGGCCACAGATTTTACAAACCTAAAGATTAATATTTTCAATCTTAGTAAAAATATATTTTTTAATAAATAGGCTTGGACATATTCATTAAGGGGGCTGAAAAAACTAATTAGATACATGAATTACTCTATGAAATAATTTAAGACCAATGTTAGCCCTTCATACAGATAAGATTTCTATTAAAACCTATTCTTCTTCTCCAACCATTGCCAAAAAGGTATTCAAACAATTATCTAACAGCAAACATTGTATTTTGATCATTAGGTTAAAAACCACAACTCACATGAAAATAGAAATTTGCCTACAATAGATTAGGAAACAGGAAATCTTTTAAGGGAACAAGAGCTACAATACAGCCTTCTGAAACAAAAGGAAGAACATTACAGTATTAATTGTTTTAACAAACACATAGCATACAACAGCTGGAGAAAGTAAATACAAGATGCTGGATATCTCTTTGAAAGGCAGGGAGCCAGGTCAAGGGGAAAGGGTAACTACAAATGGAAAGCCTGGAATCAAAATGAACTCTGATATTCCTCACCAAGTCAGTGACCATAAGACCTACCTAGAAAACGTAAGTCTGGAAAATTCATCAAAGATTTCACTGCACAAGTATTTAATCTAGGCTGAACTAAATTAAAAACTTTCTCTTCATAGCTGTCCAAGATCAAACTTATGCACGTACTTAAGAGGAGAAGTCAGACCCTTTATGAGAATTGTCTTGTTTACTTCACTACGGCCTTCAGCAATGAGAACAAAGAACTCAGCAGTCAGAGATTTAGGAATGGGTATGAACATCTGACTCCCTTTCACATTAAGAATATCACAGTCACCAGAGATAAAAAAGGGGAATGACAAAGAGAAAAACCTATTATTTATAGTTATGTATATAAAGCTGGAACACATTTGGAGAAAAGGAAAAAATATGTGTCTAGTATCAGAAAAATTGCTGTATGTCAGAAATCATCCTTTTCCAATAAAAACACTTTTTAGACAAGACTTCTAAGGTCATGGATCATATTCCCAGATATACTGATAATGGCAATCAGTCAGGAGTTCAAGTTTATTAAAGACTTAGAGGTGGAAAACACTGTATCTATTTCAAAGACACATCTCCAGGTGTTTTTCTTAATTCTTTGTTGCTTCTTTCCACCTGGACCCTCTGTGTTTCAGTGGTCTGTCTGGTACATCTCAACAAAATGTTGTCTTCTTACCTACAGAAATAGCAAGTGGCCCTCTGAAAGGGCTGTCTCAAGCTGTATTAAAAAGTTCTCTAAAATCTTGCACCTTGCATGTTTGTCAATTCCCCATTTCTTTGCAACAAGTTCCATCTGCACTTGAAGGCTTTTTTGTTTCTTTAGTTTAGGTGCCTAGCTTGAAACTTTGGCCTGCACGCACTGGCTGTAGCCTTTTAGCCGTGTCATGGGGCTGGCACCCACACACAGCATCCAGACTAGGCTGAGTGACAGAGATGACAGATCATACCTGGTTAAAGGGTCTTAAGCAACTTTCATGGCAGCAAAACCAGCAGAAACAGCACTTGAACAGGCACTTTGTGTTCTTCTGCAATAAAATGAAATGATTGGTTACTGGACACATAATTAGGCTCAAACAAAAACGCCATTTTAGAAAAAACTTGCTTTACAGGTGTCTGACCCTTCTAATAAAGTGTTCACTTAGGCAGCAGATATTTCCATTAGGATTATAAGAATTGTTTTTAATTCAGACCCTTCGGTATTAATGACTGATGAGCTGTACGCATTTTTTTCTTCCTGTGGATGGAAGATTCTTCTCTGGGAAAAGAAAATAAGTGCTGCAAGCAGCTTTGTGAGCTAACAGCTGCTTGGAGAACAAAACAGGCAGGCAAGTCAGTAACCCTTACAGCACTTTGCAGAGATCAGGGAGTTCACTGACATATTTTGAACTTTTTTGTTTATCAAAAAACCCTCGCAGTTCTGAAATGACTGGTACCCTAATGAACAAAAAAAAAGCATGGGTAGAAGGCCTTATATGCACATATATGTGTTTTGACTCAGAGCATACATACATTTTTCAGGACAGGAAGAAAAAGCTTGTAGAACAGACTATTCTTAAACCATTGATCTATATTAATTTCATACTAGAAACAGAGCAATAAAGCTCACTGTTTTTTTCACGTTCCTGTACCCCCATCACATCATGAGCTCAGAACTGTTCATCACAATGCTGCAAGACAAGAAAAAGACATCTTGGTAGCCATGGTAGCCTTACAAATTTAACTGGCTGTTTTTCTTAACAAAAGGAAATTCAGTTCAGGGATATTTGAGTCTTTAACTTTCTTTTTCAAGGGATCAGAATGTTTTTGTCTTAATTTGGAAAGCAGAGATCTTCCAGTCACTACGGGAAAACTCAGATCCCAACAACTCCCGTTGTTTGTGCAGAAACCACGAACCTCCCAACTTTTCCCAAAAAGGTTCATGAAAATATTCCAGGAATAAATCCTTTAAAATGGTGACTGTACATGAAAACTCCTGACAGACTTTACTCTTGCCATGTATTGCTGGACAAATGGTTGTACTAAAACTGTATTATCTCAGTAAGTACAGTTTGTTAAAAGCCTAGAGCAAGGGACTCCAACTACAATCTCCTCTCTGACTGCTTCAAGACTACTGTGGAGAAACTATCTGTAAATTTACCTGCAGACCCCTGACTTTTCCTCTGTTCACAGAGAACAGCAGCATTTTTTGCAAGGGTGGTGAAGCCTGGGTGAGTTCTACAAGAATGTAGCATCACTTCTCCAGCCTTCAGTTCCACTGCTCTGGCCCTCTATGGAAAGGGCCTAAATGAAAGGGACCACAGTCTGTCCTTTCCCCCATGAGAAGGAATAAGGTTACTCTTGGGGGGAATCCTTCTGTGGACTGAGGACAAGAGCTGGCCACAGCACTTTCTAGCCTCTTCAGCAGCAGTTACAGCTATGGGTCATATAACATCCTCAGCTGAATGCTTGGGAACTGGACCAAAAGGAGCCTGTAGCACATTGCTGCAGACACAAATCATCTTTCTTTGCTAATTAAATCTACAGTTATTCAGATTACAAAACCACGCACCCAATAAGTCCACTTATTCTGCTTTCTCTAAGAGCAGAATTCTAAGTCATCCCACCTATCATCTTTATACAAAGTTCTTAGTTTACACAACTCACCAAGTTTTAGAACCAAAATTTTCATAAGACATAAACCCAGACACTTGCACATCCACATCTTTCTATCTTATTAAAAGGAGCATGAGAGACCTCTCATCCTTGCCAAAGTGCCAGAATGAAGTACAGTGATATGTTTCCAGCAGAAGATAACAGATGTGACAATGCATGAAAGGTAAAAAGAAGGAAAAACACATTCAAAACGGCCCAGCTATATGTTTTATATATCTTAAAAGATGTGTTTTGGATACTACACAAATCTCAGGAATAGTTCTTATTTCATATATTATAAACTCATATTACAAAGTAGATGAAATATTTTCTATAACAGATCTTATATCCAACAATATTCTTACATTTGCTTTTTAAAAATTTATGATGCAAAATATTTTTAATAGAGCATTCTGCCAATTTTTTCCTTTATTCTTCATAAAAACCTTACATGTAAAGACTAAGTAAAGGGTGGTTTAAATGTTGGTATTTTATGCTTTTAAAAATATCTGAGTTGAGAGAAAAAAGGAAGCACTGATATCTGAGATGAGAGGAAAAAAAGCTTTCTTAATGAAGAAAACAGGATAAAATATAAAATCCATGTAATATCATCCAGTTTTAAGCAAGAAATATATTCTTCACTTTTTCTCCCCCGTGATCTCACCTGTTAATTACTATTTTAATAGTGTTTCAGAAGTATATACCTACCTTTTGTTTTAGGACATTATAAAGGAACAAAAGAACAATCCTTGGTATTCTCAGTACTGTGATTAGAAATGAGCCCTTGACAGCAGTTCCTAGATGGTAGCAAAAGAGAACTGATATGGAAGACAGGACTGGGTGAGGTGGTGGGCTATTTTTATTTCTAGAAAGAAAAGCAAACAATTTAGAAATGGTTTAGAAACTTATTTAAGAAGATAAGCATTGTGTCTTTTCAGTATGTCAAAATTTTAAGGATTAAGCTGTTATCTCCTTTCCTACTTGAGCTACTCCAGTTTTTCTATTGACTTCATCTCAGTGTTCAACTTAGTAAAAAAAAAAAAAACAAACCAAAGTTTAAAAGTTCCATTGGATTAGTTTAGTTCTTAAGCAATGACTGTTTCCTGTAATAGAAAAATATCTAGAAAAAAAAAACCTACAACGGAAAATACAGAAGTGAATAATATCTGAGAGTACTCCTTGAACACCTCTCTCCAGTTTCTGTCACTTCTCTTATTTGCTGCAATCTTTCATTTGACTGTTGTTTCTGTAAGATTTTTGTCTGAGGGAATGAATCCACCATTTCTTGCTTAGAGGTAAAATTAAAACTAGAAAAAAATTACAAATTCTCAAATATAAAATTGAGAGCTGCTATCTACTTTTATAGTTGCAAGTTGGTCAAATTTTGTTTTACATTTTGTCCAAATGATGATATTTTTTTTTTGTTTGTTCTCACTCAACAGGATTTCTTTTAAAAGGGAATACACAAACACACAAAGGAATATTCTACTATGTGGTTAGAATTATAATTTAGACTAAAAATTTGTACTATTAGTGCAAAATAACCTGCATTATTTTGGAGAAATAATGTCTCTGCCAAAATCAAAAAGCAAAGACAAAAAAAATGGCCTGAATACAAGTTTTATTTTCTTGGTTCCTTTATAAAGCTCTGACTTTAATGACTTTAATGTCAGTCATTTACAGACAGTAGTATAACACAGCTCTCAAGAATTTACATAAAACCTAGGAAATCAACTTAAAGACACTCCCTTACTCCTTTAAAAACTGTTTCATAGGATTAAAAATATTCAATATTCATCTGATCAATATTCATCTATAAAGCAACTCAAGCAATTGGCCCAACACTGAAAAATTTACTTAGGCAACAGAACCAGCAGCAGTTTGGCTAAAGATCAGACCTCATATCACAAATAAGAAGCCCTGTGTTCAGAAGTGATTCCTTCAAAATCTTTGTTTTCTTGAAAAAATAAATGGTTTTCACAGGAAACTAACAAATTAAAAGACACTAATAAAATGCTAAAAAGCTCTAAAATGATACTTTTATTAAATCCTCACTTCAGTAAGGATTTATATTATACACACTATATCAAGATAGGTATTATAGTTCTGCAAGAATCCTGAAGGTATCACTGCAGTTCATTCAAAACTTCAAATACTTTGCAGCTGAGAAGTTGTATTTAAATATGTGAATATACCACATTATTTTAAATAGGAAATTCCAGAAAAGCAGTTGCTGTATTTATTATTTTTGATCTTACAACTAGGGGAACAGCTTAGGGGATAGTGGAATTTTATACTGAATAAGGCAGTTTGGTTGGGTTTTTTTTAAGTCATCAGGTTTCTCTGTTAGGAACACATATATTGCAATATGGATGAGTTATTCTATTCATATTGAACCACTGTTTCTTTCTCCCCCATACACCACTTTACATATGATACTCAGTTTGATCTTGGAATACAAATTATTAAGTTTCTGCAAGTTAAAGCTTAACAACTGATAAGAAACACAGAAAGGAGAAAGTTTACTCATTTTAATACTGTACTTGCTACTTAAGAGAAAAATGAAGAAGGGTTTTGTTATTTTTAGCAGGACTGAATAATGAGCAGCAATGTCAAAATGTGAAACTTAATTTTGATAAATTTTTACACATTTTCTCACCCAAGCTTTTCCACACCTTCTTTTCCTAGCAAAGGAATTATCACAAGAATAGGATCTGTTAAGATTTCTTGCTTTACTTCCAAACAGATTAAAAAGGAACAGATTTTCCTTATAATTCTGGCTCAGAGTAGGAAACACAGGAAACTGGCTAAATACAACTGGTGATGCTTCTGACTCTAAACAAGCTCAATATTAGTTCAATCATCCACCTACTCCTGTTACCCCTAAGGCTGAAGTTTCACCCACCTTTGTACATGTCTGCAATCCTGAAGTGACTTTGGCACAAGCATAGTCAGCCATATGCATGAATTTTGTAGGCAGTTCATATTATACAGTGAATTCTGTGCACATGAAATCCACTGCATGCACACAAGTTATCAGGGAAAACTATTATAAGACTGAGTAGGGCCACAGCTTTCTTTTCCTCTTTGGTATTTCTATTTTATATTACCAAGAGATTGTTTGATTTACATGGAACACTACTATTCCAGTATCCTCTGGACCTGTATTCAGTACCAGGTCATCTTTTAATAATTTTCTTTCTTCAGTACTGCCAATTCTCTTATTTTCTTGTGAGCTCTGTGGCACTCAATTTTTTTTTAATGCTAAGTTCCTTGAATCAGATGATCACACATGCATCTTGGCTTTCATTTTAAAAACATTGGTTTTGTGAGAAGAAAAAATGTGTCAAGATTACATTTGCTTATAGACTTCCTTAATTTCAAACCTGTGCACTGACATACTGGAGTTACTAAATAAGCTCAAACATGGACAGGACAGTGATGCCTGTGACACGGATCAAGTTACCATATCGCCTTCCTTTAATACCAGAAAAGGGAAAAAACCTTCTCCTTGAAAGGTAATTACACACAAAACACCTAAGCACACCAAGATGAAAATAAACCTTCATGTAAAACACCAGTAGTAACAAAGAAGGTTTTTTAAAATACTGAGCCCTTTCCACAAGCTGTAAAAAGTAATCATTAAGAAAAGAATTCTATTCATTTTAATAGATTAATAAAATCTTTCATGTATTCATGTTTCATCTAACATAAAAGAAGGCAAAATCTATTTTCATTCATGGTAGTACAGGTCAAACGCATGTAACCTGCAAAGGTAATCCCAACTAGAGCAACCCTCAGCCCTTCCCATTTGCAGTGGCACTGTGGCTGTTGGCCATGCAGCACATTGCTGTGTGTGCTCTGGAAGGAGATTTCCGCAGGGAAAGGCCACGCCATTTCCTCAGAGCACTTACAAGCAAAGAAGAAAGCCTCTCTGTAAGATACCATAAACAAACTCTTATGACATGCCTTTATGATGCTGCCCCAGGGAATACATTAAAAACACACAGCAGACAAGCTCAGAATTGCTGGAACAGTTCGAGATAACCCTTGCCCTTGATGGTGTGAGTGCTCCTGCAGCTAACCATCCCCTCCCCATTCCTGTGCTGCTCTGCGTCTCTGCAGATCCATACTGGCAGCCTGAAGGCCAGGAAAAGGGATTACCACCACAGAAAAATTGCATTTTCTTCCAAACACAACTCTATCAACACAGTACATGTCACCTGGCAAGCAAGAGGAGAGCTCAGTGGTAGAGGTACAAAATGATTTCAATACAATTGGAGCAGGAACCTTCTGTACTCGACAGCCAGTTCCTGCAGCAGTAAAAAATAGCTGGAAAGCGGAAGTCCCTGACAGAGCAGTAAATGTCATCACAGCAGTTTCTACAGGTGCTTCCCTGCTCTGTGTGAACAAGATATGGACAGTGCCTTTGCCTTGGGGATTTATATGGGATTTATATGGGGATTTATGTACCAAAATGCACTGTAGCCCAGGAACTCAGCAGAACTACTTGACTTTCCTGTCCTTTCTCAAGCCAGTTTAAATGAATCTTTAGTGCCCCAGCATTCAGCTGCTAAAGCTGAGGTTCCTCCACGTGCTTACAAGAAAAGAGCAGCCCACTATCCACAGCAGCTCAGCCATGCAAGTTCCTTGCATTTAGAGCTCCAATAGGAAAAAAGGAGATGACATCAGAAATGCAAGTCCCTCCCTTTTCAGGTGCTATCATGCCATGTAAAACAGTAGGATGAGACCATGTCACTCTACGAATCTCAACTTTTTAAAAAGCAACACTGTAGGTTTTGCTCTTTTACCTAAGCACCAGTTCAGTGGCATAGCTGTTGGCTGTGTAGAGAATCCAGTCAGGGACAGGCTCCCAAAATGGTGTTAGACATTGTCCTGCCTTGGCTTTTTGGATGGGATGGTAAAACATTGCTTAAAACAGTGCTGGACACTGGCTTTTACCAGTCTTCCAGCCCTGTTACTTTGGCTGGAACAGCATGGCTGTTGGCTGCTGCAGGAAAACTTTATGGAGCCACTCCTGCAGACAGAGCCTGCACTGGTGTCTCTGCTGTGCTGAGAGGAACACACCATTTGGAGGCAGCAGGCCTCTTGATCAGGCACTGAAACATCCAGGGATACATCCTGACCATCAGCAGAAAGCTGCTTCCTAAGTTTTGGAGAAGCCTAAAGCCTCCCTTCCCAACTGCCCAGCCAGATGGTCCTGGGCAGCTGCCGCCAGTGCTCCAGGGTCCCCAAGTCCTCTCCCGCCAGGCTCCCCATCTCACTCTCACATTACCTTCCTCCAACGTTAATTTTTTAACAAATTGAGGTTATTGACATATTCCTCTAATACAAAATAAAAATGCCTTAAATGCCAGAGTTTTTCACAATCAGAAAATCTCATCACTGGGCACAGAAGTACAGAGCAATGAGGATGTGAGAGCTCATAAAATACTTATGAGGGAAAATGTTATCAGGCTATTGCTCTCTTCATTGTCAAACAATTCAACCACGTATTGTGAGATTTAAATCTTCCCCTGCAACGAGTGCATGAAACCAACTCAATTTCGTTTTACTTTTACTCATTTCCTCCACATTTACATTCCAGGGCAGTATAAAATTAAAGGAAGCTAGTTTACACATCTTTGAATACTTAACAGTGGTGTTAAAGCATTTACAGTTAACTGAAAATAACTGCACAGAATGAAAAAAAGAGTAATAGACCAGGCAGTTATGCAGTAAGAATAAAGGAAAACCCAGAGCAGGGATGAACACTTACAAAAAGGTCAATGCCTATGAATACATGAAATTACCAATTACCATGGCTTCTCATTTGGAGCTAATGCAGTCTCCTGGAAGAGGGTCAAATGCAGCCTATGCCTTCCGAATGGTAATTCTACTGGAGTCAACTCGGCTCTAATGGCTTATAGGAAGGCTCAGTTTGGCCCAATATCTCCAGAGGTAGGGGTGAGTCACATTATTATCATGCATATTGTAAAATCTAACTCAAGATCTTGCAACAAGCAACATTATTTTATGGTAAATTGGATTTCAGATATTGACATAAATTGTGATCTATTTGAGACTGTTTTTCCTTGAAAAAGATTGAAAGTAAATGCTGGAAAATCCCCAAAACTATCCAGGGGTAATTCTGTACTCACCTGTTGAAATAACAAGTAACCACGGCCCCAGCAATCACCATTTGCTGACAGGCAAGAATGAATTCACTAGTCCAGATAAGGCCAACGAAATGATACCATGCCATGTAGCAAATTCCAGACAGAGCTCTGTATTCTACTTGTCCTCCTGAAGTAGATTGTGCAGTACCTGAAGTTGGGATCATACCATTGTATTATTATAACATACCAGACAAGGGGAGGGAAGTACATGTAAGTGCTTCTGTATCCTTTCTCTTAACTTCCCTTCAATAAAAGTAAAAAAAAAAAATAGATCAGATGATATTACAGAGTTAGAGAGATAACGTTTTTTAATTCAAACTGAATTTTGTAAAAACTCTTACAAAAAGCAAAAGATTGCATTTAAATTGGGATTAAGACAGCTGCCATTAAAGTCAAGAGGACAGCTACAAATTAGTGAAGATTTTTGAGAAGAGATTCCTCAAGATTTGAGGAATCAAAGAGTTCGGAAGTAAATGAAATCTTAATTTTCTTCATTTAAATTTGAAATAAATTCATGTTTATGAAATGCTTTAGGTTTTCTTCCGTAAGAAGCAAAAGAGATAGACTGCAGAAAAGTGTTAACAATGCATGACGTACTGTTGCAACAAAATAAAACAAATATTTTAATTGCTATTACTAGTTAGAACCATGGCCACTAGTTTTCTCTTCTCTATGCTTTGAAATCTTTGTGCAAAATACAGGCACATAGAGATGGCTGCTCTGAGAGGGGGGAAAAAATGGTAGTATATGCTCCTGTATCCAGGAACATTGACAAATTCACTTATTCAAGCTAAAAAATGTTGCTTCCACTTCTGTTACTAACTAAGAATTTATTCCATATTCAGTAGATGGCTTTTCATGAAAGGAAGGGCCAACTCAGATTACTCAGCAATCAGACCTTTCTCTGTGCAATCCTATTTATGGCATTTGACTCTGTAGGCTAGTCAGGGGATAATGGCATTAGGACATTTGGTTCTTGTCAAAGTTTTCTATACCTATAACATGATTTTTTAAAATTTATTTAGCAAGCCTTAAGTTTATTAACCTGAAAGAGAAACATGTTCGCCAAATAAAACAATCTCTGGAGGTGAATAGTTTCTTATTCAAACTCCACGAAAGAAATAACAAAGTGAGACATAGAATTGGCTATTACTGCTAGAACAACAATATAACTTAAGCTTTAATACTTCGTGTATTCATTTGGTAGACTTGGCAGTGTTATGTTTACAGCTGGACTCAATGATCTTATAAGGTCTTTTCCAACATAAATGATTCCATGATTCTCTGTTCTCTCACAGGACAACACACCACCTTCAAGTTCAAAACTACACGTACAAAGCTATCCATGAAATAGTTCACTTCTGGCCTATTTTTCTATAGCCACAGACTACTTACTTGGGAATTACTAAAAGTAGAAACAATAAAGACTTGTTTCAGCAACACTATCAGGTATAGATGAGCTTTGTAAGTTTTCAGAACCAAAGTCTATTTGTCTGTAAATAATTAAAAATATTAATCTACTCCATAGTAACACTGCAACATTACTTTAAAGTGCTTTGAAAGGATCAAAAAAAAAGTTACATGGGTGCATAAATACAGACATATGTTCTAGATATTTTCTTTTCAAGAGGTTAACAATTTTAGCTGAACAGGTAAGCTCTTTACAGTGCTGTATGGTTGGTCATTCGCAGAAATAGTGTTGCTTCCATTATATTCAAATGTATTTTAAGCCTGTGAAGTGCAAGATACTTGATGGTTTGAAAAAGCTACTACTCGGATCTCTTCTCACAATCTCTTCACCATTCCTCCCCATCCTGTGCCTCCCTGGTTTTAAGCTTGTAAAATCTTTTTTTTTTTTTTAAGGAGAATTTTTGAGGATACAATTATTTACTGAAGTAATTAAAATAAGTTAGGCGCTATATAATTCTGAATTCGAGGGATTTTTAATTTCCCTTACTTCTTCCAGAGGCTCTAGACTGCCTTTTCCAGCAGCACACACAAGTAGCCAAACACGCTCACTACCCACAGCCTCTAGCCCTTACTGAGGAACTTAAGCAAATCATAGGTCAGTGAGATACTAAGTGTCCTATCACTCCATTTTAATGCAAAGACACTATGCCATTTGGTAGCAGAATTAAGCATATTTTTCCACCACACAATCCACCTGAACCTTTCTTTTCCAAACCAGGCCTTTTCAGTCTTCATTTCAGTGGTTTTGTCATGAAGATTGACAAATGTTCATATGGTAAACTAGTTCTGTTTGCTTTTTACCAGCCTATTGAAATAACCACCTGCAATAACAACAGAAATAGCTTTGTCTCTTCTGGCCAACCTTATACATGTGTATGTGCACAGTGCTGTGCTCCACTCCACAGAAATCAGGCACAGCCACCTGTGAGTTCACGTTTGATCACTTTGCTGTCTACGTATAGTAAACTGCTTTTGTTACTTCACAGAAATCTGCTTATCAACGTAAACTGATGGATTCCCTGTCTTCTGGGCCTACCAGACATGCATAATTTTGTCAACAAAACTATATGCAATGCTATTTTTGTATGTCAGTAGCTCAGATAAACTTTAAAGCTATCCTAGATACCCTGTCGAGAAAATGATATGCCATTTTCCTCAGTACTGCACTGTGATCTATCTGTTCACACAAACTAAACTTTTTCAACAAAGCCTTGAAGTATGGTTTAATCTGTCAACAGAATATTTTTCTCCAGCTACATAATCACAAATCTTTCTGGTGTGCTATACACTCTTAGTGATAACACTAACAAGTCAGTAAATAACTGAAGTCCCTACAGCTGAATCACTAAATCTGGAAACCTCTGATCAGTACAAGTGTTGGTCTGCTGCAAATACTTCAAAAGAAATGATGTTAACAAAGCAAACAGGCACAAGTGTTTGCAGCAGAACTCAGGAGAGTTTCTGCTCTGACTCCACAGGCCGGTGCTGTGCTGCTATGGCAGCCAGCAGAGCAACGTCAGGATACAACAGTGGGCACATGCAGTTCCATCAGCTACATTTTGATACCTCCAGACTTATTACAGATGTTGTTACTCAGCAACTGCTGCTGCTGCTGCAAGGTTTTGCTGATGCCTGCAGCAGCAGGCTGTTGTAAGAGACAAAAATTCCTGGGAAGTCTAGTCTAGCGATTTCCTTATCAGAAACAAAGAGCCACTGACAAAACAGTAGTGAGAGCCTGTTTATCAGTTCCTGTTAACATGAAAATATGATGCGCCTCTCCCACTGCTAAGTGAGGAAAGGTTCTGGCATCACACACTGAATCTTCATGCTTCCTGCAACACAATTTGTTGTATTATTTTGTTTAGCGCTTTTCCATGTAGAGGTATTTACAGCTAAGCTAGCTGGCTGTAATTGCAATGTCAAGGCTCCTGCAGGAAATACATTTTTATTGTTGGTTTTGCTACTGCACAGCTTTATGTGGCAGTTTTACTGCTCACTTGCCTGTAGAATGCACCCTCATTACACAAAAATCTCACACCACTTTCTCATCCGATATTACACACACACTATGCCATGTGGACCTCACAGCTCCTGCATACTGCAAAATCAAAAGATGTGCTCTCCTGTGCCACATGGCCACTTTAAGTTCTGCAGTGAAATACCCACAAATTAACAAACAATAAAACTCAATAACCCTAAGACATATGAGCTTTTCCAAAGCACAGCTGAATTCCATTCCTAGCCAGCTAATGGTTCTAACTGGTGCCACTGCTTGTGGTCTCATGAAGTCTTGGCATTTCTCCTAGTTTTCTAGGCCTGGAATCCACTCAGTCTCTGCTGCTCTTACAGATTCTGAATTACCACGGTACTTAAGCAGGTGCCTATCTTAAAATACATAAGTAGTCCCGCTGATTTTAATAGGATTATCCATGTGTTTCAAATGAGTCATGTGCATAAGTACCTTTCAATTGCAGGCTGTAGTTTTCTATGTCTCCCAAGAAGTTAGTTTTTTTCTCACAGTAACACTAACTTTTGGAGGGGGTGTAAATAAGGTAGCTGTGTGGTCCCATAATGATCAGGTGCACCACAGCTGAAACAAGCATCAAGTGCTCCAGAATGGTTAAGACGCAGAGGCACTATAAATATAATATAGCTAGTGAAGATTCAAGGAAAATAATAAGAACAGGTGCAGCACAGCAGCAAGCCAATTTCATTTACCCATCACTCTGTATTACACAGAAGACTAGTGTTTTTGTAAACATTTCATTTTTTCAGCTTTCTTTGTATATTTGCATTTAAACTACAGTCTAGATAGCCCCAGAAAATATGTAGGTCAGAAGAAAAACTCAAAGTGTCAAAACCAAGAAAATCACCACCTGTATTTTACAAACTGAATCCCGGATAGGCAACTATTTGTCAATGAAAAAAACAAATTGCTCTATAAGAGAAAGCATATCTTTGAAGACCTTCGGAGAAGTACTCTCAACTGGTGCAAAAAGTCCCCAAAACTCAAAAGAAAAAGAAATGTCTCTTATTTACAGGACAATTGTGGAAAACAAATAATGCAGAGCTGTTCTGCCAATGCATTAAGCATACAGTACTGTATGTATTTATTGTTACGGGATATGTAAGTACTAGTCATCCTAGAACAGCAGAACAATCCCCAACAAGCTATTTTACGGTGAGCAGCTATAACAGCCAGCATTTCAGAGGACTCATATTTGGTTTGAAAACTTGAAATACAATCTAAAGGAATATTCTTAATATCAAATCTAATTTACTTTGCATTTGTCCAAGTTTTGAATTACAATACAAATCTGAGGCAAGAGAGTAAGGGACTGGAAATCCAAACAGCTATCTTGCTGACATCGACCTTCTGTCACCTGCATAAATCTTCTCAATCTGAGGGTTGGATCAAACACTCCATCACTCCCTGCCCGAGTTATTGAAACGCTCAAATGGCCTTTGTTTGCCGGGAGGAGTTTCTCACCCCTGTGACCAGAGCCGCTGTGAACAGCCGCGCAGGGGGAGGAACACCCTTCCCGCACTGCTCGAGCGGCACCCGGCGGGCACGGGCGCTCCTGCAGGTCATTCCATGGCAGGGAACGCCTCCGCCCCCGGACCTGGCCGAGGGCTCAGAGTGCACTTGGGTAACAACAGCCACCACTCGGCATAGACAGCTTAACAAAAGGAATAACTATCAGTAGAAAAAGTGGAATAAATAAAATCGAGTTTTAACCAGAAAAATAATCGAACACACGGAGTGGCATTTTTCTATCTGCATTCAACACTTAGGTTGTAACTTAGAATTGATTTGGATTATTTATCAAATGCACATTCTTTTCTAGCTATTAACATGCTGTTAACAGAAAAATCTTATACTAGAAATATCCTGCCAAAATATCTCAGTCAAAACATGTTTTACTAGATTGATAATAAAAGCAATATGTTGACAATTAAGTGCCTGAAAATGACCTTCCCTTCTTATTCTAAATCTGCAAGAAGTCAATTCTTTAAAAACTGAAACTTTACTATCACTCTACTGTGCAGCAAGCTTAATCTGCCTTCTCTATTATACTGTTTGTACAGTTTTTTGTTTTCACTAGAAACATCAGCATTCCTATTAAGCTAGGGAGAAGTCAAAAAAATACCTTTGAGTCAAGAGTTGTGTGCTGCACTATGAATGTAACAGTTGAATGACCTACAGTTATGTAGGTCATAAACTGTTTGAATCCTACTCTCCAAGCAGGCAGAGGGGAAAAAAAATAAAAAAATGAATGAAAATGACTAGCAGGAAACAGAGAATATAACCAATGAAGGAAAATGGCACAACATGGAAAAAGCATAAAAAGCCTCTCAAAGGCAATTTTCATTGGGTTTTATTTCCCTGTGAATACATGCAGAATTTGCTTTTGGATATAATGTGCAAGTCGCTATTTTCCTGAAAAGTCTGTAAAAGCATCTAGGAAATACCCAACTGGTTCCCCATCTTGCTCTTATCATCAATCTATTTCTGTCACGTGAGCTAAAATATTTCTACTCTTCTAATGATTTCTATATTTCCAAAAGCTTTTGAAGACAACAGACTCAGCTGTTATTTTCTAAATTTAGATATAATAAGGGCAAGCTTTACATCCTTGTGTGTGCATATTAAGAGTAAGCCAGGTTGACTTAGCATCAAGGATGTAATATTTCCTCTAATGGTTCATGTTAATGATATATTTAGAAAATCTGTGTGTTATAATTAATTTTATTTACCTGTTGCTAAATTTACTATAGTTAATGGCTTTCTTAAATTGTACCTGATCCAAGCAGGTGCATGAATGAACAGTTGGTTGATACCTCAGGAGATGCTCCTTTCTGCAAAGGACTAGTCAGAAGCAGTGATAAGGTATCACACAAGGCCAGTTTCAAAATTACTGCTGCCTGGCTGATCTGTGCATAAATGGTATGAGGATTTTGCAGAAAAGCTAACAACCACACAGAGCTATGTCCAGCACACAATGCTGCTTCTGTAATGGGAAGATCCATCTCAAAAGAGTATCCATGACACCTAAATCAAAGTGCATCAGCTTGACTATTTAGTCAGGAGGAACAACTCACAAAGAGACTGCAGGTTGGACTTCTGGCTGTGCTAGGTCTGACCCTTTCGCAGGATAAACAGATTATCAGCCAGCCAACTGCTTCAAGCAGCCATTTCTGACAGACAAGAGCTACTCAGGAAAAGGCAGCAGAAACAGAGACTTGCAAACCTGCATGAGTCTCCAATGAAAGATGGAGAGAAACAGATCCCAGTCCAGCCCAATGGTTGAGTGATTTGCAATGTCAGCAGGGACTCAGACAGATTCTCATGTTACAAGTCAATTGGCTCTTCTATAGAGCCAGAATTAACAGGGTGAGATGAGATGGAAGCTGTTGTGATAGGAGTGAGCACAGCCAGCTTTGTCAAATGGGCTCAGCTATAGAAAGGCTGGAGGCTTTTCTGGCCCAACAGGAATCTGTAAGCCTGTACAGAGAAGTTACTGCAGCCCCTATATCAAGGGGTGGTGGAAACAAAACAAAGACACAGAAGCATTTGAACAGTTAGGCTGCATTTGGTTTTCCACACAGAAATCACTGCCAACTTTCAGAAAAGAGAAAATCCATGAACAATGGTGTCTATCCACACAATTCTTCAATCAGCTCCAGCCCAAAGTACAACAATTGGCTCCTAACAGTGGCCCTAGAAATTTAAAATGAAAAAATACCAACCCCCAAATCATAATGCTTTCCATGTACAAAGGCTGATGCCTACATGTGGAGTTATCCCCAGAGCTAAGCAGAGTTTAGCTTCACTACTTTGGGTGATGTTGCACAGAAGGACAACCTCTCCTTCACTTGGGTGGCATGATGCTGGGCCAAGGCAGCATCCAAATTACCCTGGTTCAATCAGTGACAGATCTTACAGTGGTATATGCCTCAGTAATACAATTTCCATACTAAAAATCTGTTCTTGTGGATCTTTCATTGTGGATGATTCTTTCCACCTCCCTTAGAACTGCAAGAACCTCTGGATTAATCCAAATTCTGTTGCGCTGCTCTAAATAACAACAGCAGTTGTTACTGCTCAGAAGCAACGTTCTACCTCTGACAATTCAACACTGTTCACCTCCTCTGACTATAAACATTCGCATTTCATAACAACTGCACTAAAATCTGTCTCCTTCCTCCAGCTACTTTCTCCATTTAATTACACCAAATATATACTGTATCTACAACAATCTATTCATAAATTAACTGAGAAAGAACAAAACTAAGGTCTACATACAGAAGCAAAATGGCAATGTAGAAGACTCCAAAAAGTCGGAAATAAAATAAAATTAACAAGTAACTCAGCTGTGTAAATGCTAGCCCACATTTTGTACACTAACACCAAGAGGTCCCACATTTCAGAACTGAACTTAGGAAATGTACAGCACTCAGTCAAAAACATGGAAAGCATATACTTACCTGCAGTTCCTAAGCTAAGTAGTACAGCAACCCAAAATACCCAGAACACAACAAGAATCAGAAAGGTCCAGAGTGGTTGGAACAGGAGGAAAGGAATTCTGCCAATGATTTTACCAACAATTCGAAAGAGCTGCACAGTGAACCGAAGCCTCTTTCTTAGTACAAATATAAGGGAAAGCAGAACAACCTGTTAGAAGAAATAAAAAGACAAATTGTTGGGAGTTTTATCTTAAGAAAATTATCCGAGTGGAATCGGAGTGGCCAAATGTGGGATCGGGGGATACAGATTTCACAAAGACACAACAGCAAGGCATTTTACACAATCTTACTGCACATTGGAAAATCCTCCTGAGACACTGCCTATATTCTCAAAGAGACTGTGGATTAAAATCTGTTTTTCTGAAATAATTGCTACTGGTTTTTTTAAAACAAAATAATATTCAAAACTTTGATTAATCTCATGGAAAGCTCATAACTTACAGAGGATATGTAAAAAAAAAAATCTGATCTGTGACACATTTATATTTGTCACTGTAAATTGTCAGACTATTCATACCTGGTGAATTCCAGTCTATGGATCCTACTCTTCTTCAAGGAAACAGAACAATCATTTTGACAAATGTCTCATGAATTGCAAATTGACTGTATCCTCACATTGAGCAATGTCTCCTTTAATATTGCAACACCAGAGTTAAAAAAATCACTTTAAAAGCTGCAAGCCACACTTAAATTTTCTGTTGTAAAACAAGGTCAGTGAGAGAAAAACAGAATTTAACCCCACAATTTGAGGTCTAGACACTGCTGCCTGTGTTTCACTGCCCCTTTCATTGTCTAAAAGAGCTGCCAGCCCTTTCTCCTACTGACAGGGTAGGCTGAATCCACAGATCTCACGTTCATACTGAGCCAGTGCTTTTCTGTTCAATCAACATGATTCTCCAGTGAGCTGATGCAGAGAAAAATAGGGATGAAACACAATTCTTGCATTTTTACACCACCAATGCTAACGCTGTTATATAGGTTTGAAGTGTGGTAGAGCCTTGTGCTGACAAACAAGTTTCACAACAAAGATTTTTTATGGTTTTGGCAGGGGTGTTGGAACTAGACAATCTTTAAGGTCCCTCCTAACCCATTCTACAATTTCATGATTATATTTAAATGCATGTAAGCAGATCTTAGAATTTATTCTCATTTGCAAATCTGAAAGGAACAAGGAATTATTTTTACTGCTGCAGAACTGCTGTAGTTCAAGTTTTCAAGTTAGAGACTGCCATTGCTTAGGATAAAATGCTACTTACGGTAACTATTGTTGAGAAGATAGCATATCCAAGTAGAAACTTTACATTTTCTTTTTCTGTTTCCAATTCAGTGCTGGGATCATTCCTGTAGTCATAATAGAGCCACCAGAGAACACCTGAGACAACTGAGCAGACAAGAGCAGCATGAAGGTGGGCAGTGCTCCCCAGGCTGCAGCACGTTGCTGATGGTGCCTGCCTGGCCTCCCTCCTCAGCCCTTCTGCCTACCCCGGCTCAGCTCTGAAATGCTGTCACTCAGCAAAGAGAGGCACAGCATCCGTGATCACAGAGAAAATTCACATGATGGTCTGTCAGTCTGAGGTAAAACCACAGCAGAACATTGGGGTTTTTGCAGTTATCCTGCAGCTCAGGCATGTAATTTCATCATGGAGATACAAAGCTAACTTTCATGGAATAACAAGCTTTAGCTGGCTGCATTCCTATACTTCTCCCTTTCTAAAGCAGGCAGCATAAAGCCTCACTAAACATTCTTAGAAACAGTAGCATTTTCATAACTGCATTCATCTGCAAAAGAAATGGTGTTTCCAGACATCTATAAAAACAATAAACATCACCATCATCCCAACACTCAGCAGCTGGAACAGCACAGCCAGATCTTGGCACCAAAAAGCAGCCAGGCCTCAGCTTGGAAATGGCTATGGTGAGCTGAAGGTTACTGAGGATGGCCATGGAGAAAAAGCATAGCTGTTTGTTCAGCTGCCTCTCCTTCAGTTCAGTGAGGTGATCCATTTAACTAAGCATATGCTAAACAGTAGATATACTTACACAGCAACCCAAATACAACCAGCGCAATCAAAGTATGGACCAGAAGCGTCCGAATGAATCTGAAGGCTAAAACCAGTATAAAAGAGAAGGCTGAAAAATATACAAAGGAAGTTTAATATGAGTGTTACAACCCATTTAACTTAACCCTTTTTTACTTTAAATATAAATTCCAGGTTCTTGCAGAACTTGGGCTTTTATTTTTAAACAGTGGTCTCGAAAGCAACAGCATTTACTAAAGCTGGCAACCTTTTTAACATTTAAAACACACAGTTACCTGTAACTTAACTAATAAGGAACTTATAGCTGATATATTTAACAATGGGAAATAGATTTTCAATTGTATTTTGTATAAGATTTAAGTTCAAATGTTCATGCTGATATAATTTTTTCCACCAACAATTTCTTACAGTACCCTGAAATGAGGTATATGGGCATATCACGGAACACAGAATCTGATATTTCATCAAGCTGAATTTCACCAGTCTATTAAATGCCTCCTGATAAAACACAAACACTCTTTCTTAAAAACAACTCTGCCCAGAAAACGTGAAAAAAAACACTTTTAAGTTAAACATATAAAGTTAATAGGAACATTTGAAATCCCACCTTTTAACTGAATATTATTATTCACTGTTTATAACCTTACCTAGTGCGAGGACACTCAGTCCTATCACAGTATCTCTTCCTGCCAATATTCCACTCAGAATTCGGTGAAAAACATCCATTTCATTAACCATACTTATTAAGACAGATGCATATTTGGAATAGCATTCAGGATTTTGTGGAACACATCGATTAAATAATGGAAAGGATTTACTGGAAGGTTAAAAACAAAAATGGCAAAAAAATTAATTACTGGACAGTTTCAAATCCACAGAGATCCATTCCATCATGCTCCACAGAGAGTGCTGTTAGAAATGGTAGTTTTATGTTTCATCTGCAAAATAAACTCCTAATAACATCATGCCTGCTTCACTGATCAGAACAGATCCACTCGAGATCAGTCTGGGGAAAAAAAGATTGACTATCTCAATCACCATCACCAATAGCTCCTATCCCCATTCTAGTCTGGCTTCACTTCCTTTGCTCCCATGTGTTTATATAAAAATGCTAATTTATGCTAATTTATGCTAATATAGCCATAACCTATGTTGTTATAGATAGTTCTAGATCACAAACACTTTGTATTGTTTTTATGATATATAAGCATTCTAAAAGCCACATCAAAACAATGTTTGTAAGATACAACTAACACCCCAAATATTTATGTATAAAATTATTTGGCACTCCCAGACAAGCTTCTTGTACATATTTATTGTCCCACTTTGGCAATGCTGCACTACAATGGTCAAAGACAAATTAATACCTAAAAAGGAGAGGTCAAGTCATCAGCAATTAAAAACTACTCTGACTAGCTTTGCTTCTGCAATGAAATATTACTGTGCAAGATTAATAACTTTGCTGAGTTTCCTGACAATCAAAAAATAGCCTACAAAGTTGAAGAAATAAGTAAAACATGCCATATTTTTTCCTCAATTTACACGCTCTCCTTTGATCCACAGTATGTAATGTTTTTATGTGTCTCCTGCTCTCTTCTGTTCTCTTTGTTCTTCAATTTTCTCTTTTTCAGAGCAGATGACAGATGACTTAGCTCTGCAAACATGGAGATTCCAATTCTTTGCTGTATTTTCACAGCACAGTGGAAATTAAAATCATGGGTTTAAGAATTTTGCCTCACAAATGCCAAATTATAAAGACAGAACCATCCATAGACCTGTGCTTCAAGCTAGCTGGCTATGAAATTATTCTGATGGAAATTTCTGTGTTCAGGATAAGCAGCAAGGCCCAAGATCACAGTCCCTCTTCCTTGGCATTGAAGAAGAGAGTGAAAGTCTGTGCAGGAGGTAAGTTGTTCCTCATATGGAGTGCTTTTCTCCTGATTTGGAAAGGAAAACACACTAAAGGGTAGAGGAATGGAGGGAATGCAGTCCTTGTTTATTCCGTGGGACAGGACACTGGCATGTTCACAGGCACATATGAAACATGTACAAAAATAAATAAACAAAGCAAAACCATCCTGACTATAAAGCATCAAGTCAAATACCAAATGTCAGGAAATAATCTCTAAGAAGCTGTTCAAACTCAAGGATGTTGTAAAGCACCCTGTAATTCTTACCTTGGTGGAACTGGCAGTGTGGGACACAGCTGAGCTGCCTTTGAATTCTGCGTGTAACTGGAAACATTCAGGTTGTAAATGCAAAGAAAAGAACCTAAAAAAAGGAGGGGGAGGGAAGGAGAAGAAAAACAAAAAGGGTAATTTATTATTAGTAAAAGTTTTAGAGAAAAACACATTATCAATGAAGTTTTCTTTATACTTCTGGTTTGATCCCTTAGCAGGCCATAATCATTCCTGATATTCCAGAGGGAATGTAAGTAACAAATTAGTTGGGTGAATCTAAAGCAACCTCTGCAGATTCTTTTGCCTTCTAGACTTAACTATAGTTGCCACTTATCTTCCTGGAGAGCAGGCACACTGTTTATTCCACAATGCCATACTTGGCTATTAATTCTTGCTCATTAGGATAACAGAAAAATCTAAAATGACAGAAGCTACAGTAGAACTAGGCCTCTCATAAATTAGAATAGAATCTATATATATCCAGAAACATGTTCTGGGCTCCAATCAAAATATTACCAGGTACTCTGCTAGTAATACTCTGCTCCATTATAAAACACTTCTGGGTAAGAAAGGCTGGATACATCCAAGCCATTCAAAATACACGACTTCCCTCTCCCTTGCAGTAAACATGCAAACAGTAATTATATTTAGTTACACTGAAAATACTTATCTAATATCACAGGTGTTTATAGCTTTCTGGACACACTAAATGATGTCAAACTACCCCAAAATTAAATTAAAACAAATGTTGTCTATTTAAATAGCAATCCCTGCCAAACAAAACAACAAAGAATAGAATACTGACTTCCAGTAAAAATAGTCACTCATACTCATATGGTCTGCAGTTTACACATACTCCACAAAATAAAGGTTAGGCTACAGATTATTTTATTTACATGCTGGACATGCCTCTCTTGCACAACAGCTACTTCTGACATCATACTCATCTTGAACAGCAGAATCAAATACAATTCCTAGGCATGTCTTGGTTTTCGCTGGGAAGTGAGTGGCTGCATGGTACTTAGTTGCCGTCTGGGGTTGAACCACAACAAGGTGAAATAGCAAACCTTGGGATCTAAAGTGGATGAAACCACTTGTTTAAACCCCTGGAAATTAATAATTCCACCATAATTTTAATTCTGTTTAAAAGAACTGATTGGACAAGTTTCTGAAATAGCAAATGAACTCTGTTCTTCTACTGGCACCCCCACCAAACTTCACTAGTTCATTCTCAGCAGCCAGTTTCCTGCTGTGTAATCCCAGCAATTTGCAGGAATTAATCAACAGCTTTCGAATTTGCATAAGAGAGCTGTAACATTTCTAGAAACTATGGCTTTGAAATAAAGCAGAAACAAGACATTTTATTTTCTGTGGTCATGAACTTTTCAGGAAATTAATGGTAAGATATGACTCCCTAGCGTAGGAAACATAAGAACAACAAAGTGAAAGCTGTTCAGCTGTTCTACAGATACACTAAGGTATTCATATTCCCTGTAGCACACCATTATTCCTTGCAAAACTCTGAAGATCTTCCAAAGAGTTGAGTTGCTCTTGTGGACAACTAGACACGCACAAGCAAAGTGAACTGATTTTGTGGCTTTGCATTTCCAGGTTGCATGAATTCAGAAAGAACACATACCTAGAAAGAAAAAAAAGATCCTCTTTTCAAAAAACAAGCTTTCTGAGGTTTATAGGTTTAAATTCTGAGCCTTCTTTCCATCTTTTTAAACTGCTACAAAGCAAATGAAACTTTTTCCACATCCAGTCAAAAAAATGGAGCTCAAAGTCACAAATTAGGAAGCAATGTGAGAATATGCTACATTTTTGTACTTCATATTATGTTCTTATATGGGATCAGAAGCTGACAAGGTGGGTGCCATTCTACAAGGACTCAAAGGAGTTAGTGGAATGACTGGGAACTTCAACATGCAACTTTCTTAAGTACAAAGATTTGCTGTATAGAACGACTGCCTCTTTGGCTGAAGTCCCATTTAAGATCCTCTTTAAGAAGGCGACAGCATAAAGTATAACTATGTAGCACATCTTCATATTCTATCTAAACTTTTTAATTTCACTCACCATTTTGCACCATTCCCACTTTTTTCTTGTCTTTCAACATAACGATGTACAGATACACGCATACGCTTGACAAGTAGAAAATATGTAACTTATTAAGTTCTCAAATGTTTGATTTATTTAGACATTACCTGATGTACTTACTTTTTATTAGTCATGTCCTGTCCAGAAAGCGGTGCCCCTTTTACAGGAGCATTCTTCCTACCACATATGTTCCCAAAGCTGTCATATCCAAGCACAAGTCTTTCTGCAGCACCAGCCATCACAGCATAGCCAGTTATAAACATCTGTTAAAATATTTTTTAACATGAAATCATGCTATGATAGCTTTTCCTTTCCATTCAATAAATACCCCTTTTAAGCCATACATTTTTGTCTTGTGGATGAAAACAGTTCAACTTAAAATTCACCCTCTGCACAAGGCCAGACCAAGTCAGATGGACAGGTTTAGCCCTATTGCTTCCTTAGAGCTGTTCTTCATCTATTGTTGAAAGTATATAAATTAAGCAGAGTAACACAGGAGAAGAAAGATAGGAGTCCTGATTAAAATAAGAGGAAAGCATTAGTAAGGTGCTAGACATGGTCTCTACTGAAGTTCATGTATGTCACTAGGCAAGATTCCTCAAATGGTGATTTTTCATGTGCTCACTGCATCTTATTTTACAGGGTGACCTTCGGGACACACCTGGTCAGTATATCTGCAGAAATGTTGAGCCCTTGAAGCTGCTAGTGAATTTAATCACAGGTGTTTTTAAAAACAAAGTATAATCAAAATGCAGGTTACCTGAAATTTGAGGAAGAGACAATCTTTAACACATGAAAAACTTGGAGAGAGACATACTGTGCACTTGGGTGACACTGCCGTGACGTTTTAGTTGTTTTGCTGTCAGATCAAAGTTCTAGTAGATCAGCTCCATGTAAACCCCAGGGGCAACTAAGCACTTCTGTTGGCCATGTAGCAGCAGTCCTTAGTCAATATGAAACACCTTGTCTAGGAATGCAGCGTAAACCTTCCTATACCCCATGAGGGCCAAAACAATCCTGGGAAGGAACCTTTCCAAGTGCCAAAAATCAGCAATTCTTCTGTGAAGCTGATGAAGTCCTGAGCACTACTTTACCCAAAGGCTTACTAACAGCACTCTAGCTATTGAAGGACTCGGTGATTCAATGTTCTCCTCTGTCCCATGAGGTGCAAACCACATTTCACACGCACCAAGGACAATACACTGACCTCTGGGGCTACGTGCCAGCTGCTGGCAGCAGCAAAACTTCTCAGTCCTACATTAACTACTACTAGTTTGCATGGATATGGAAGAAATTCTTTACAGAGAGGGTAATCAGGCATTGGAATGGGCTGCCCAGGGAAGTGGTGGATTCACCATCCCTGGAGGTTTTTAAGATGAGACTAGATGTGGCACTTTGTGCCATGGTCTAGTAACCACAGCGACAGTGGATCAAGGGTTGGACTTGATGATCTCAGAGGTCATTTCCAACCCGGCTGATTCTATGATTCCATGAATATTGGCTGTGCTGGAGACAGATTGCACATATCAGATCCAGCACACCTGCTTTCTTCCTTAAGGTTTAGAGCTTTATTTGTTTTTCTAATTTTAACACTCGTGACTAAAGATGGGATCTGGGCAAAAACTGAGTCTCATACACAAAGATGTCAGTATGTACTTCCTTACTCCCCAGGGTAGTCTCATTTTTGCTTATAGTAGACTCTTATTTTACAGTCTGACTAGTTCAGTCATTTTTTTAAATTATGACTGCATATTAATGTCTCAATATGGACATCTTTGTAGATGACATACTACTTCTGGATGTGATTTTTTACAATAACAAAATATTTCCAGATCCACTTTGTTTACATAGCAAGGATTTGTTAATAATTAAATTGTTCTCAGCAGGAAAAGGAGAAATGAGCTGCCACTGTAACTCAACTGAAATATGCTTTCAGAAAAATTCTGGTATACCTTCTAAAGATGGACATTACAGATCCAGTGGGTACAGGTGAATTTTTTTTAAAGTGCAGAATGCTGGATACAAGCCATAAATACTAGTAAGTAATAGATATCTGTATGACTGCTGGAGGCGTGTGTCTACATGGCAGTGATAAGCACTTCCACAGAGCTATTACTGTAGTTTCATTTTTTTTTCATTGTGTGAACAAATTAGCATCATTAAATCTTTTAAAATATTTTAAAAAGAAGATCAAACACAAGAAAACAAATACATGTATGCAATAAGCTATTTCACAGAAACTGAGCAATAAAAACAGTGAGAGAAAACAAAGATTGGAAATATTTACCATCTGCCAGGTTTCATTTTTGGCATTTCCTCCACTGATCAAAGCACCAAGTATTAAAAAACCCTATCCTGCTCACAAAGTTCAGCCTCCATTTATGCAGCCTTCAAAATGTGTAGGTATAATTCTGCATTAGCTTCCATTAACAGAGTTACTAGGAATGGAATTAAACAGTGTGTTTACAAAAATCCTCAGTAGACTCGGACATATCACAAAAAAACCCACAAACTTGCACACTTGAGAAAGACAAAGCCTGTTCCCAAAAGCTTGTATGCTGTTCTAAGCACAGGTCAGACTGACTTAATGTAGTATCAGATGGACACGTTGCAAGATAACAAGACTACAATGTATGAAATAAGTAGACATAAGAACCCAGTCAGAGCCCAGATTGATTTACAAAAAGAGAATTCTAAATAATCCAGCCCCATGTATACATAGTATCAAAAGCATATGGGCAGTACTTAAAACTGTCTGTGTGAAAGACATGACAATAAAGCACTGCACCACTGCAAAGGTCAGATCTGTGCCAGTGCAATCCTGCGACCTGTGCGCATCACAATTTCAGTTTAGATTTAGTATAACACTATGCTGAACTCCATGAACTTTAGATCTGATTTTTTTCTTTCAGAAAAAAGCATGCTTACCAAACCAGCCCAGAAGAGACAGAAGAG
Source organism: Manacus vitellinus (assembly GCF_001715985.3). Classification (NCBI taxonomy): domain Eukaryota; kingdom Metazoa; phylum Chordata; class Aves; order Passeriformes; family Pipridae; genus Manacus; species Manacus vitellinus. The sequence goes on from NW_021940660.1 coordinate 3,793,370, forward strand.
GAGCAGCCAAAGAGTGTCTGTGCACTTTCTGTAAATGACTGGTCTCCATTCCTGTAGTTCAGAAGCGTTATCCCCAGAGTCCTAAAATGAAAGAAAAGCCAAAAAAAAGTACAAAACAAACTTCCTGCGAAATTAAACCAAGTTCCAAAGGGCGGAGATTTCAGAAGAAGCATAACCTCGCACTTTAAACGCCGAACACCTGGCAGCTCTCCTCCCGCAGCTGCTGCGCAGCTCACCCATAGCGCGGTGCGCCGCCCCCGGCCCGTACCCAGCCCCGCACCGCCCGGGGCAGGGCGGGCTCCGCCGCGGGCCCCGCTCTTCTCTCCGCCCCGCCGCTGCCCCGGCCTGTCGCTCCGGTCCCGCGCCCACCTGCCTCGGCCCGCGCCGTCATGGCCCGCTGGCCGGCGGCCCGGCGCGAGCCGGCTCGGCGGGGAGGCGCTGCCCAGGGCTGGGCACAGCGCCGCGGGGCCGGGCCGGGCCGGGCGGCGGCACCTCCGGCGGCCCCACCCCCGCTGTGGCCGGGCACCGCCAGCTCCGGCCCGGCCGCTCCTCCCGGGCGGCCCGCGGCGGGGCCGCTTGCGCCGGCGGAGGGAGCGGCATTGGCGCCCCGCGGCTCGGGCGCTCCCTCAGCCGAGCTCCCGGAACGGCGCTCGGGGGCACCGTCACCCCCGGGGTCCCGGCCAGAAGGACGGGGCCGCCTGCAGCTGCTCTACAGCCGCAGGTTTACACATGGCCCCCGGCCGGGGTGGGAAGTTTATGTTTCACAGTGAATTAGCTTCTTTCTGGGAATAACTGAAGATTTGTTATTGCCAGCACAAAATGGGGCCTGTTCGTGGTGTAAAGCCCGCTGATATTGGTACCCACTTGGCTATTCTGGCTGCATTATCGATATACAGTCAGTCAGAGATCCTTTTCAGCCTCTCTCTGTTGTTTGTACAGTTACATTACACTGACAGACTATGTTAGTCTATAATTACCTCTCATCGATGTCCATGTGAATTTTGCATGCACAGGAATAACCTGTAATAACAGCAATAACACTGACTTAGGTCAATGCTTGTAACTTTAATGGCCAAGGAATGCAGAAATTATTAGCCACTTTTAATATGTTTTCTCAGTGCTGTGCATTTTTATTTACATGTTTGCTAAATTCAGCTCAATAACCTAGAAAAAATTACTAATTGAAAGGATATTAAAAGCACGGTTTTATTTTCTTGCTGACAGTCGGTGGAAAAAAAGTCCTCCTTACGAAGTAATGCAACATCTGCAACTGCAGTAAAATTGAATTAAATTGAATATATTTTGCAAAACTATTTAAGAATTGGTCCATCTTGTATAGGAGACAGGGCACTAGGCTGGTTTTGCTTAGGGGGGAAAAAAAAGAACATATTCCAATTCTTCAGAGAAAATGCAGAGTGAAACCTTGATGACAAACTAGCATAGATGGAAATAAATTGGTAATATCACAAGCTGGATTTAAAAGAAGAACGAATCTTTGCCCCAGAATCCTTCTAGTCTGACTGCAAATAACTACATTTTCCTGCAATGCAATGTTTTTGAAATTGACATTTTAACTGACTTAACAGAACTCAGTACAATTCTGATTTAAATTTACACATGCTCCCTTCACAAGAAGTGGTTCTGACAAAATGGCAGGAAAGATTTCTAAAAGCTCTATGTCTTAAAAAGGGTTTATTAAATCATTTAGTTTCCAGCCAGCTCGTGGTTCTTGTCTTTATCAGCATTCTGTCTTCTAATGCTCATTATTCATCAATTTGTTGAGAGTTTTCATAATTTGTGTGACAATTAGAATAAAATTCTAAAACTGAAGAGGTAGTTCTGTGCTTTTAGAGCCTAAATAGAGAGAATAACTCTTCTTTCAAATTGTGCTATTGCCCTTTAAAAATACGTGGTAAAAGACATTTTCCCTTGAAATACACATGTGAAGTTTCACGTGAAATTTAACCTTTTTTTTTTTTAACAGGAGAAGTTCAATATTTTGCTTATATCAAGAAAAATAACCAAAATTATTAATAACCTTTAACCTAGACACAAGGAGTATTCTGAGAGAGAATCATTAGCTGATTAAGAAAATCATTTAAAAAGAACAATGTCAATGATGAAGTCAGATATTAGAATCTGATGACTTGCTGTCATCACATGCTAATATTAGCATTTCTTCTTGATCTGGCACTTTTTGAATGATCCTCCTTAAGCTTTGCATTACATTCCTACTGTGAATAAAGGAAAGGAGCAAGTGGAACAAATGTTTTTTAATAAAATCCAAATTCCAAACAAATTAAGTTCATGTAAATACACCAGAATCAGCAGTAAGGCCTGATTTTACCAAGCAATATCAATCATAATTCTTGTATTTCTTCAACTAGTCTAGGAAAAGTTATCTAATAAATGACAGAAAATAGCTCACGATTACAATAGGATTTTTTTTTGATTTTAAGTTAAATATTTTAATTGTTGTAAGTTGTTGGTTTTTTTCCCTGAATTTCAAACATGATCAAATAAAACATTTATTCCACTCAGCAGCAAATGAGTACTTTTCTCGTGTGTCGCTAGGTGGGGCTCCGCTCCCTGTTTCGAGCCACAGCACGCGCAGCACTCGGGGTGGGTGCGCAGAGGCTGCCGCTTTTGTTAGCCAGTAGTCACAAATGAGGACATGCTCCAGTTGAAGAAAGTACCAGGCAGCAAGGCTCTGATCGGATAACGGATCCAAACGTCCACATCCAAAAATGTAATACCAAAAACTCTTGCTTGTTTTTTTTGTTTTTCCAATTCTGCGAAGTTTTGCCCACATTGCCAAGATCAATTTTAAACTTTCTGTCTTACCACTTTCACAGGATAGAGCCCGGTTCTGCAGCTGAGTCACTCAAGCAATTGGTGAGGAGCAGGGAGTTTTATAACTGACATTTTGTAGAGTTGATTCAGTTTAATCTGAAATAGAAATGAGGTAAAAATGAGTTCTGAAAAAAAAGAATGCTGGATTACAAAATTAATTACTTAGCCATAAAGTTGTATACTGGCTTGTGCTCTCTCTCCATGGTGAGAAGCCCAGGCTGGTGCCTTTGGTCTCAGTCTCCTGGTCTACATGCACAAGATGCCAACTTTCTAATATGGTTCATTCTTGTATCCAACTACAGCCACTGATGAGGGTCCACGTTCACTCATAAGTCTTCACTGACCTTTCAAGTATTTTCTTGTAAAGGAAAAAAAATTATTTACAATCCTGGAGTACCCAGGAACTCATAGCGATTTAATTGTGTTTTAAGACATTAACCATTCAACCTGCTTAGTGTGTTGTGATGGGGCAACCACAACAAGGGAGATTAACATTTACACATTCAACACTAGTTATAGTTTTTAGAAGTGTTATAGTTTTTTTACGTGTTAACCATCTTCAGACGTCTATCAGCATCAGCAACAGAAATACTGCAGCAGTGAAACGTCATGGGCATTTTTCTCTGGTTTTTATTCTTTGTTTTTCATGAAGTCACACAGAACATACAGAAGAAGATCAAACATGAACTCAAGCTTCCTGACTCCAAGCCTCTACTTTAATCACAAAGTTCTTATTATTTCTTATGAGTGTGGTGTTTGCTCACCGAGAATGAATCCTGATGCTGTCTGCACTTAGGGCTCAACTTTCTTACCAAGAAACTTACCTGGCTAAAACTGGGGCAGGAATGTGGATTGGGAGAGGAAGGTATTAAATGAAAGCATGACAGTTCCTTGCTAGACTGGTTAAGTGAGATGACTGCCCCTATCTGTATCCCCTTGTGGGTCAGACAAGGAACAGAGACCAATTACTTTAATAGCAGGACGCAGCAACTGAGAAACTCAAAAGAAAACATTTTCTGCCTAATTAGAGAAGCTGCAGCTGAGCATAATTTCCATCACACTCAAACGATCTTGCTTATGTACAATAACTTAGCAGGCAGGCACTGTTATCCATATGTAGCTACGCTCTTGGAACATCCTGAACCGAAACACCCAGAAACTGAACATGATGCCACCTATTATGTTCAAGCTGTTAGTCAGGTTCGCATTCTGAGACCTGGTATTTATGACCTCATCTCACTTGAACAATTCAGTCTGAAATTTCTCATGGCAGGTGCTGAAGATTTTTGGAAAACATCAGCACAAATTATTCAGTCATTTTTAAGAATGAAATTAGAGAAGCAGACATTACGGTACCCCTTCTTGGGTAATAGTAAAGAAATTCTTACACATTACTTGGATCAGAGGTTTTTAATGGACAGAGAAAAAGAAATACTTTCTGCTTTTCCTCATGTCTGAGAAACTTTGTCCTCGTTTACCCAAATCACTGTGATAAATCACAGTGTATGGTCAGATAACTTGCTGAGCTTCATAGCTAAAGACTCTGAAGATGGTGTCTGCATGGTGTACTCCCAGGCCTGACTGAGACAGTTTGGACAACCCTGAAATGTGCCTCTCACCTGCCACATACTTTCACTTCAGTGGGTGTTCTGATGGTAAGCAGGCACAATGGACAAAGAAGGATCCTGAGATGAATGTAAAGAAAAAGGAGAAAAAGCTATTGCCATTAAACAGATTACTGGAGTTAATAAAGAATACCTTGGTTGATAAGGAAAGCAGTGCCTAGTAGCTCTGAGAAGGATTAGGGGATTCATAAAGGTCAGCATCATGAAAGCATTTACCCTAATGCTGTAGACAGTGGGCCATTAGGCCTCTGTTGAGCCACGGTAACAGACTGGAAGCCAGGACTGGCTCAGCAAAGACCCTAGAAACAGAAGTCTTAAAGTAAAATGGAAGACTGGGTCAATAGGGGAATGGCAGCCAAAGAGAGGGAGATGGAGAGAGGACTGGCTGGTGAGGGACAGCATGCAGGATTCAAGGGAAGGGTGGGACTGGATGTGAATGAGACTGAGAGCCAGTAGGAAATGGGTGAAGATTGAACAAAGAAGGAATCTGAGAACTAAGGGCAGTTAAAATTGATATAGGGAGGCATACAACTGGCATGGGAAGAAGAGGGTAGATCAGAAAAGCGTGAAAGCTATGTGGAGATTAAACAAGCAATAATACAAGTCCTGATGGTACATAAGACTGTGGGGAACAATCAAAAGAATCTGGGCCTGCTACCACTCCCTTTCACAAGCAGAGTATCACCTTTCCTCTGTTAGCAAATATCTGCAATGTTGACCTGAAAGTGCCCTGTCAGGCCTGACTAACAACTCAAATCACCCGGCCAGATTTCTGATCAGCCTGCTAGCTGTCAGTTACTCCACTGGATCCACTGGCAGACATCTGTCCTATGTATCCAGGGAATCTAATCCTTCTGATGACTTGAGTTAATTTCTGTAATGTTAATGATGTTCCATGTTAGCTTTTCTGTTTGGTTATCTAGAAAATCCTACCTGATAATATATTTACGGCTGGAATGTTTAAATACTCTGTTATACATATAATGATGAAATTGCATGAAAGATAAAGCAAACAATTTTTTCCCCTAGTAATTTGAAGATTTTTGAGATGCTCCACTTCTCAGCCTTAAAAGTAATTTGAATTAAAAAAATTAATAACCAATTAATAAGCTAGTTATTTCCAGCTTCTAATTAACAATAATCCCACGTTCTTCTGGATGTCTCTCCTGTGCATTTTTATTTCAGGATAATGATTATTGAGTAGATTATCCAGGGGTCTAGAAGGACAGAGTGTGCACATCTCAAAGTAATCCTAAAACCTCTATAGTTTTAGGTTACTACTGCTAATGACCACCCCTCCTGTGATTTACCAAACATATGAATCATTCAAGGAAGGAGCATAATACCACAAAGTTAATTCGTTCCACTTTCCGCACAAGCAAGCAGAGATTTGCACAAAGAGCCCTTTCATCCCTGTCAATACACAAGCTAGAGCACAGCCTGACCCTAGGAAAGTGTTTGCCAAGTTGAACCTGATAATAAACTTTGGAGGTGACTCATTTCAAGCTTTTAGAATAGAGCAAAAGGATCAATGTTTCAGGATCACATGTTACTTTACATACTAAGCCAGACAAGAAACAACACTAGAGCTGTACCTTTGTGGGATGTCAGGATTACAGTGTACTTAGGGTTCTGGCTGGTAAATGGCATGGGCAGCACAAGATAAAAGAGCTTGAACTGGAACTATATCTGTGGTTTAGGACTTTTATGTCTCTCTCTGGTCCAAAGAGTAGACATGCCAGTATATCTGAGTGCCTCAATATAGAGAACAGAGAAATAATATTGCTCTACACAACACTCCCCCCAAAAACAGGGAAGGGAATTGCTTGAGTTGCAGAGAAATTGAAAAGTAATTTATGTGGATTTGCAAGATTGGAGAAGGGTGGCTTGTTCTCTGAACTATGTAAATAAAAAAATGGGTGGAAGACATTCTTGAGAGCAGCAAAGAAAATTGAATAACCTAGGATAAACCCAAATCAAACAAGGTTGCAAAAGGCACCGAGTTGAACCACACAAAGTCTGTAGAACTACTGTAACCTAAACAGCCAGGTCTAGTTCTGAATGAAAAGGATGAGAGGTTTTCACTAGTTGGTGGAGACTGGGGCAGTGTTTTTTATCAACACTAAGATAAGCAGCAGAATCATTACAAGGACTAGAGGGAAGTCTTTTCTGCCACCACGAGATGATTCATTGATATTTACATTAATAGAATCAGCAACTGAGTGCCAATGAGGAAATAATCATGTTGAATCCAGAGAGACAGCTGGGACTGTAGGCTCAGTGTTAGGCCCTTTCAAAGTGCTGTGACTGCAGAAGGAGCGGCTGCCCCACACATTTCCCACTTGATGTCACTCTCGGGCAGTTCTGTCAGTCTGTCCACAGCAGCTCCAAATGGCAAAATAAAGAGCATGGCTTTGATACAGTATCTTCTGAGTGCCTTATGTGCAATTTTGTTGTTGCTTTTGGTTTTGGACTTTACCAGCACTGCTTTTCACTGGTTCCTCTAGTGAAAACATCAGCCTAATTTCATTTTGTTGTGTCTAGATGTTTATTGTATGGAGGTTTAAAAGCATGTACAATTCTCTCTGTATTAATTAGCTGTCTTTTTAAAACAAAGCCTGTTAATTCTAGTGAGGCTTGAACAGCAGCATATATTATTCTGCATTTTCTTCTTAAAAATAACAGTTTTTATATACACAAGGCATTAGGCCATCTAGTTTATTCAAACCTAACGCTCCCAACAGCAGCACAGGCAGCCAGCAGAGTAGCAGCAGTCCATTTGTAGACTTCAGCAAGAACTATTACTGCAATTACTATACATAAGAATAATCATTATTTTAATCAGGAGTTCCAGGATAAGGGTCTTCATGGTAATAATGTATTTCTGCACATTTTTATAAAACTGGACAGAATGCAAAATTTTACTGCAATGCACATCAAAAGGACTTGAAAACATGGCATCTTCATTGCTTGAAAAGGGAATACTGAACATACTCCTTTGCTCAGCCTGTTAAGAGTAGGATGAATAACTATTTATTTGCTTTGTGCCAATAGGCTCCCTGGTCAAAGAATCATCAATCTGCTCTCTAAACACTGACGTTTGAACAGCAAGTTTAAAAAATCTGTATGTGGTTAGTCACGCTGAGTCAGATAATGGCCCCCAGATGTATATTTTTTATCTGACCTATTCTTTATACTACCTTCGGTTTACCTTTATGTTTTTACAGAGACTTATCATAAATTATCTGCTCAATTTATGTTTCACCTTATTAGTCATGAGTAGAAAATCAACAGTGAGTGGAATGCAGTCATGGAACCGGCAGCCAGTGGTGATGTTACAGAATATGTGATGGCATGACTTACATAAACAGTTTATTCATCTTCATTGAAGTTATACTGAATCAGCATCAAGGCCACTCTCTCAGAGAAGTAGCTCTAACTCATAGGACTTCTGTAGTCTTCCTTATAGGCACAGCCATTTACAGGGTAAAGTCCAATGGCTGAAATATTTGCTAAGAACAGTGGTCCAGTTCTGCAAAAGTAATTAAAGGTGGAATAGCTAGATAAATAATTCATGCTCTATTAAAATTTCCTGGGATTGAACATTATGAGCTACTGTTTCAGAGAGAGAAATCATGAAGTCTAAAGTATTTTCCATGATACTTAAATTTTTCCTATTATCCCATTATATTGTTGCATGTTATGTATCAAACTTTCTCATAAGGTTTTATCCTGCACATATGCATGAAGTTCAGCTAGACAGAGCAGCTGGATTCTAAAAACAGAGCTCCATGTCATTGGCCAGCCCTACTCTGCTTCAGGGCTCCATCCATTTGCCTGCCAGTACTTCCAGTATCAATATATACTTTCATATAATGTTTAATCACTTTGTGTCAATATTTCCATTGATCATTTAAAGTGAAAGACAAAACGGTTTTCCTATAATAGCAGTAAGATCAATATTAACTGATTTTGTGGTATTGTCACTAAAGTTAATTTTCTTCCATTACTAAGATTAAAGAACTGCATTCTTCTGAGACTTCTTGTCAAGTAACAATGCTGCTTCTGTAATAATAACTCATCTCTCTGTTCATAATGCTTGTTATAAGCAATCTCTTTGTGCAAAATGTTTTGTGGTGTTAGGTAAAATGAGATACAGTATTACATTGAGACCTATATAAAGAAAATGTATTTGAATGTCTAGATGTTTTTGCAGTTTTGATTTATTTTAATCTTTGCACATAAACCAAGGACTGTTGCTCAGCTGTTGGGATTAAATAATAGAACAGCAGTATTCCTAGCCTGTCACATTATGGGTAAAGTTATGGAATCGCTACTGTACTTTGATAACATTAACACAATAAAAAAGAGTTATCATTCTACTAGCTGTTCCCAGCAAGAGCTACATTTGTCTTAGTAACTGTGTATCATTGCAGTGGAGAAAACTATTAGGCAATGTATGATACAAAAGCATTTGATGGAAGGTAAAAATATCTCCTTTGAGCAGCTATTTGAGGAAACCACATTTTGCAGCAATCATTGCGTGTTTAATACTGGAAAGATATTTTGAAAAAAGGATGTTGACTCTCTTTCTAGTGACTAAAATTTGAAGTTGTCTGAGCAATGACAGTATAATAATTTCCTGTTCACATAACATATTTACACAACATAATGTTGCTGATAACGATAAGTAGTCAAGTGTACAACCCAAAGGATGTGCATGTGTCTGGGAATTCCCATGGTCCTTCCTGTCTACCAGTAAAGGGTACTTGTAGGAATAAAACAAAACAAACAGCTATGGGCTAATGATGCAAAGTCTTATTCACAGAATTTACTACTCTTCACCTTGCTGACCTGTGAACTTTACACTTCAAGTTTCCATATTTAAAGTCAATTATGTAGCTAGTAGTAATCCAGCTTTCTGTCAACACTTGGCTCAGAAAATACATAACATGCCCTTAAAAAAAACCTATTTAGAAATTGATTTGTTTGTGTATGTAACTGTTCTAGGACAGCTAGAGGCAAAAGGTGATTATGCTCTGTTCCTGACTTCTCTTTGAATCCTTAGAAACCCATGGTAGTGGTCTGGCTGCTATGGCTGAAAATTAAGTATTTGGAAACACAACAGGATTTACCAGCAACTTGCACTCACAGTGTGCCCCCATATATTACTCATTTGTTTGCTCATTCTTGTGGGAAAAATTTGCATAAGATTTGGCTTACATGTAGGGGTGTATCCTCCTTCTGTGCCTCACTTTCTGCTGTCAAGCACGTATCTTCAACCCTCCATGCTACGGTCCTGCCTCTTGCTTGCTAAACTGGAAGCAGCTGTGTTCATCTACTCTCCTAAAGCCCTCTCTCTTCTATGTATAAAAAGCATGCTATCTCTGCCACAAATGGCTTTGTTTATTGCATTAATCTGATTATAGTCTGCTATGCACCATACTGAGTGTAAGGAGAAAAAATGTAAACTGCATATATGTTATAACTTTGATAGTACTCATGTAACAAGACTGTTGAAATTTTAAAACTATGGCCATAGTATGTCAGTTTTCCCTATTTCCAGCTAATTTATTTAAAAAATTCCAAACATTCAATTTTGTCCTAGGATAATAGTCACTAAACCCAAAATGTTTTTATTGTAGATAATATAATCTGAATAAAAACACTGAACTGTGATATGTTTCCCCAGGAACCAGCTATTTTGCAAAGAACTTTCAACATCCACATCACCAGGAGTCACAGCTGGAGCCAGATTTCCTTGAATTATTTTGAAAATCATTAACAAACCCAGTATTTTTGTATCTCTTCACAGAACAATGCAATTTCCATTCTCACTAAGACACAGTTCCAGAGAAGTATATACTCAGTGTGTATCTGATACTTTAAAAAGAGCAATAGGCACAACCTACGGAATTTGAACATGTGTGGTCTACAGTACTTATCACTCTTATCAAACAGTTATGAAACAAACATTAAAGCCTTTGTTTAAAACTAAAAGTGTAAAGATACTTAATTTCCAAACATGGTATGCTGCCAGTGTGGACAAGGCATTGTGGTTTTTTATACCTTATTTCAAAAACTCCTCTGTTTATATGTTTGTAAATCAAGCCACTAGTCTTTCATGCTGCAGCTTGCTTTTCAGGCTTTTCCATGAGAACTCAATGCTGGTACTTTAGTATTCTACAACACTTCAGATTTCCGGAAGTATCTGTAATTTTGGTAACTGGAAGGAACTTCCTTATTGCTCAAACTCATGTTTGATGGAAGTTTTTATAATTTAGAAATCCTCATGTGCAAATCTCACTTCCTTCCCTCTAGAGATCTGTGAAGGTTTTTAACAGTGGCTGAAGAGTTTTATTTTTCAGGCCATTGTCCATTCTTCTTTAGATTCCATCCATATATATTTTGAGGCAATTAGTGCTAGGTATAAACAGAAAATTTGGTGGGACAGAGAAAACAAAAACACTGATGTCTCAAAAGTTCAAAGGTCACAAGCAAAAGCTTCTGCAACAGAAAAACTAAGGAGAAAGAGAGGATAGTGCCTCAGGGTATCACTGCCTCAGGATAGTGATATTAAGTGATTGGGTCATCAGGGAGAAAACAGACATTAGGAGTGTGGACAGCAAAGTTTCTCACACAATCTCTCGGGTTTTTTTCTTTGTTCTTACTTATAAGTAAGAATGAATATTATAGACAATGAATTCAGAAATCTCATGAGTCTCACTCCCAGTCATTATTTCAATGGCAAAATATAGAAATGGATTAAATCCTGTCTGTCCATTAAGAAAGGACGAAATTGGCTATTAAGACAATTCAGAAAGATTATAAAATATTAAACAATAGAACAGTAAGTTTTGGGGACAAAACTGAAAGCAGGTATTCAATATAATTCTCATCTGTCATTGCTCATCATGGTAAGGGGAAGGAAACGTGGGGAAGAACACGCACTGTTTGCTGATATTTGCTGTCCTTCCCAATGGCTTAACGAATTAATTCTCTAGCTGTCACACCTCATGCCTGAACCTCTCCAGGGATGGAAACACCTTTGTCAGACTGCCCCCATTTTCTGTGGTTTGTGCATATTAACTGAGGGACTTTGAGTTGGCCATACTGTTCATTACCAGTGCCATCCAACCCTTGATGTTCTCAGGGTACAGACCACATAATAACAGCTGCTGAGATACCCTCTGTTACAGTAGTTACTGTGTATACATTTTCCTCCTATAACAAAACTGATTATGATTTTTGTGACTGATTCAGCCTTGTATTCTCTTCATGAAATGATAGCAACTGATTTTTTTTAATGTACTATTTTTCAATCAATACATATTTTTTAACCTTTTTTTTTCCTGTTTGTTGATCACCAGGTCTAAACCCAACTTGTCTGTTCAGCTGTGGCTGTTATTTACTGATGATAAGAGTCTGAAAACTTTTATGAAACAAATACTAGATGGACAGTTTCATAATAGACATTCCATACTGGTAAACTGAAATGCTCAAGTGTTCTTGCATGCAAAATGGATGCAAAAAATTGATTAATTTATAATCTCATCTTGCTGGAAATATAAAAGCATATGCATTACTTGTCCCGTGCTTTTTTAAATGTAACCGGTATATTGGTAGCAGCACAAATTAGCATGTAATTGTCAATATACTGCATATAGTTAGTAACACTGAGGATATAATTGCCTGAATTGTCCGTGTTTAAACAGTGATGACAAAATTATATCAGAGCCTGTTAAATACAACTATATTAATAGTTTAAAATTACAGTTGAATAACTGACAGTTAAAACTATATTAAACCTAACCATTGATGTCTGATCTATTTGGACTCGGGCTACCAACTTGCCAGCATCTTTTCCAGGGATATATAGGCCTGTTTACCGGTATACTGGGACCACATATTTAACCTGAAAGTAATAGTACTGTGAGGATACAGGTGACCAGATATTTTTAGTTTCAGGGCATTCCTGAAAGCAAACATAACGAACCAGCTGGTAATCACTTGGCTACATGGCCACGTTCACCATGTATAATTCTCTAAACTGACAAGGAAATTGTGAACTTTCAGTATGAATGTGAACAGCCCCAAGGGCAGTAAGGAGGGGTGGATTTATGAGCAGACAATGGACAGATGAGCAGACAATGCAAAACTATTTGTCTATGCTTTGATTCATAGAAATGAGTGCGCCAGGCGCAATGAGAGATGGGCAGACTCATTACTTCATTTCATTCTTCTGAAAGGACGCAATATAATGAGGACAGAAAATAGAATATGCAACGCATTCTTTTTTTGTCTCTAATGTACTCCTGTGGTTTACTTCATGGTTTTTTTTAGCCTGTTGCACCAAAGTTGGAAAAGAGAAAACAAAGGAAAAGCAGATAAAGGAGTAATGAATGATAGAAACTGCCTTACTCGGATTCACAGCCCCATCAAAGGGGGCTCGCACAGTTCAGGTGGTCTAAATTGGGATAGCTCTGTAATTACAGCCTATTGGACAGACAGAAAATGTCTCTGGAACTGCTAGACTGGATTTTTTACAAGAATTAAAATTGTTGTTGTAATAAGAGATGAAGTGGACAAATATACTCAGTAAAGTCTATTAAAAATAAACCTTGTGTCCGTATGCCTATACTTCCAGTTGAACTCTAGGCTGGCAGGAATCAGCCTGTTACTGAGAGGCACCGCTGCAGGACAGCAGGACATCAGAAGGCAATAAGCAAAATGGCTACATAGAAGACTATTCCTCTGTCCACTGCACATAGGCACAGCAGTGCATGCAGTCAGCAGAGCTGTCAGTGCTTCCTGGCAAACACAGACTGCCTACAGGCTCCTACAGGCTCAAAGTCACATTATATCTATATCCTCTGTACTTTTCATTAGTATGTGTAGAACAGCTAAGCTGTAGTGCTGTAAAGTAATAACACTGTGCTTACCCAAACAATTAACACTTACTTATCTTCCCTTGAAATACCAAATAGTGGTGGTTTACATAATGGTTTTTCCTCAACGCGGTCAAGCAGCCACCTTACCAGAAAAGGCAGCAAACACCAATCTAGACTAAATAGTATGTTCATCCATGCAATGACGGGGCACGGCATTAAGACAAATGTTTTCCCTGCTGCAAAGGTCCTTATGAGGCAGAGAAGGGGCCCCAGAATATATTCCAGGACCTGACTTTGCCTCTCTGGAACAGAAGAGAAAGATTCCTCATGCTCCAGCTCCTCCAAGCCATAGTGCTTTGAAAATATAGCATCTGGTCCAAAATCTAGTAAACTTGGATATTCTAACTGAACATACATTTAATAAACTGTATAAAATGAATCTGCTGTGCTAATTGTTCTGCTCTAAGGCTTTAAGGGAATGCCAAACATGAATAGTTGAGTTGTGGGAGGCGTGTCCAGGGCACAGGGTACGCGCCGGGGCGGAGGAGCCCAGGGGAGCATGCACCGACATAGGTAACCTTATTGGTCAAAGAAGTCACATGGTGTTAAAGGATAAAACAGCGCCGATTTTAAAATAAATTCTCTTTGATCACCATCTCACGAGGAGGTGTTTTCCCTTATTATATAAGGACATTTGCGTACCCTACAGGAATCCTAGGAAGGAAAGGCTGTGAAATAATTTCGGTTGGAGATGGTGCTCTGTCCTGCAATAGGCAGGATAGGAGATTGCGGCCATATCAGCCTGATGTGCTTATGCTTCCTGGAAAGAAGTTTAGCTGCAGGTGGCTGAACAGACTGTAAACCCAGTGCACTGAAGGATTTTTTTTTTCTCTGTAGGTGATGCTAGCAAAGAATCTGGATGTGTCTCAAGGGCTGGTGAATGGGGCATGAGGCGTTGTTGTAGGATTTGAAAGTGAACAGAAGGGTAAGTAAGCTTGATCTCTTGTTGAAGGAAGAGGGGAAAAATAACAAAACAATTTTTCTTTGATGGCTGATGACTTCTCAGCTTTGTTTACTGCCTGGTAAAAATAATTTGAGGGAAAGCAGGGAGGAGATCTCTGCAGGCTTGGGGCTCTCACCAGCTGTGATGTCATGCACTGTATCAGCTGTAGCTATCTATGGGCCTCTTGTGTTTGCTTTTCTGTGTTGTCTAGATGTGGCTGCTCATTTGCATTTCCTGTTTTGTTTTGTTCAAGCATGTTTTTGTTTGTTTTTTCTCAAAGAAAAATGTTCTGCTACCTGCAATGTGTATTTTTCTCTGCATCTCAGCTGATAAAATACCTGACTTTAATTCTTCTGCCTTAAGTAGGTGCCAAACATCATTTCAGTACATGCTATTTACTCTTTGTGGGTTTAGGTTTGGTTTAGGAGGGGGGGGAAAAAGTGTTCTTAGGCTGCTGACTTCCTGGCTTTTGAGTATCAGGAATACATCCCTGTTTCTCTCCTGCTCCCATTCCTACAGGGCTGCCTAAGGTGAGGTTTCTCTGTGGGGTCACACAGGTCAGAAGAATGGAGAAATGGGTCTTCAAAGGACCATCAGGAGTTCACCTGAGTCGTCAACAGCTGCCTTTAAAATTGGCATGGTTTTAAGAAGCAACTCACTTGACTGTAGTTTTCCTGAATTTAGGGACTGAAATCTTTCCAGTTGTATGGGGTTTTTTTTGGTGCCAAGCTGAGGTTTGAGATAAAATGCTAAACAGAACTTAAAGCTGGAAAGGCTAATCAATATTTCATGTTAGTATTAAATATACATGAAATATTGTGGCTACCTTCTCAATCATGGAACTGTGGGAACAGAATAGTGGTGGCTTTTGAAGGGCTGGCAGCTGTTCTGAGGCCAAAAGGGGTCAGTCTGTGTAAATTTTGGATGTTCTTACTTCCAGCTAAAGCAGATGTAGGGATGGGGGCTGGGTCTGGAGGCTGCTATTTAAATCAGAAAAGAAGCAGCCAGGACAAATCTGAGCTGTCAGGCTCTGTCATGTCTCCCCTTCAGTCAGGGTTGTGATGAGGCCTTTTTTAACAGAATAATACTTCCATATATACATGAGGTAAAAATCTTGTAATACAATAAATATCCCTTCTTCCAAGTTTTCCATAATGTGTTGATTTTTCTTTCAGAGGGACAGTCTGTCGCTAGAACCCAGTATGACAACATGGGATTTTTTTTTTAAAGAACTCTTTATTGTGGTAGTTGTACTGCAAGAACAGAGCTCCTCTTCTCTTCGTTAGTCAGTAAAATGAAGAATCTGAAGGCTGAGCAGCTTTTTACACAAGGCTGCCACAAAGCCATCCTCAAAATGTCTGGTGCTGCTGTTGCTTTCACCTGCTGAGGCAAGGTGGGCTTAGCAGGCTGGATTCTTGTGAGGACAATTCACATGGCTCATGACAGAGCAAGCACCTGTGCCATTCTCCACTGACACAACCTAGAGTTCGTGCTTCTCCCCTGCCCCTCCATGGATCTTCTCCACAGGCTGTGGCCCTTCAGGAAGAAGTCTGCTCCACCATGGCCTCGCTGGGGGCTGCAGGGGCACCTGGAGCTCCTCTTCCACCTCTGACCTGGGTGATCGTTTCTCACACCTTATTCCCCACACTCTGCAGTTTTTCCACCCCTGTCTGTTGTTACCACCAGTGTCAGTGAGGGGCTCAGCTGTGCCCCGTGGTGGGGCTGTCCTGGAACTGGTTGGAATTCACTATGTCGGGCATGGGGCAGCCCTGACCTGTCCTCACAGAGATTCCCAATATGTGTGCACGGGCACCTCATACACCAAGAACCAAGTGTGTGAGCATCCTTCAAACTGCCCCACCACCCTTGCCTGCAGCAGTTGGGTGGTTGGATATCCTGGGCTACAGAGGAAAGGCTGAAGGTGCTGTGGTAGGTGAGGGGGAATGGCTGGTGATGGAGGAGCTGCCATGGCCATGGGGCACCGGGTAGGAGCTGGCCCGGGGTGCAGCTGGAGCCCAGCTCGTGGGAGAGGCACTCTGTGAGGGCACATGGCTGTGCAGCAGCAGGCTGGGTCCCAGCTCTGTGGAAAAGGAGGCTTCCATTACTGCACTCTCATAAACGTGGGGAATTAATATTGTCCTCTGCTTTCACAAACTGAAGAGCAAGAATTTAAGCTTGGTGTTTGCCTTAACTGCAGCTATCATTAAGTGAATTAAACTAAGAGTTAGATACATAATTGGTATTTCTGTTACCACAAAGTACAGCCATTCTCTTTTCAAATACATTAAACCATAAGAAACTGCTTTATACCCACTAAAGCTTCATAATACATTTATGTGTTATTGGAAGCATAATTCACAAGCAGTGTGTTATTAAAACCTTACCAGCTTCCAGTTTAAATCTTTGTACAGTGATTTAACGCCCTTCTCATTTCTTTATGTGACATTTTCACAATAATTAAACATGAATGTGTCCTCAGAGTCTGTACCCACAAGTCCTGTGAGTGCAGGAAAGGCAGCAACAGTCCTGTTGATCTCAGATGCTGTAATAAGATTGTGTCCAGGAATTAGATCTTCATATCCAGAGTTGCTCTGAATAGATGAAACAAATACTACTCTTAAGTGATGGAAATACAGTACATTATAGGTTATGTTATGAATGCTAATAATGTAATTTTTCTCACAGATATTAAAAGTTTCCCATTTTGTATTATGCCACTCTGTGACATGCAATTGTCTTCTGCTGTTAAATCTAAGCAGCTCTATTATTAGCCTGAGAAAAGACCTGAATTGCTAGAGATTGCATTTAGATGTGTAAAATCTCCATTTCGCTACTTCCTGTATAATTATTTTATGCTTGTTTCTATTACAGATTATAAGAATGTTGGATGGAATTTTTTAGCTAAACTACTGACTAGGATATAATGTATGAAATCTGGTTGTAAAAGCAAAATAAGTTGATAAAAAAATCTAAAAGTTTTTCACTTATAATTATTGAATAGTGCACTAGCTGAATTTTTAATATTTTTTTTTTTTAAATTTGGTATGGTGTTGATGCAGAGGGCTGTCAGATGTGACAGAGAACCTATGAGAGCCCTTTTGGGATGGCAGCTGGGTAGGCACCAGCAGCATCCTAACTGGTACCATGTGCCCATGTGTGGGCAACCAGATTAAGCCTGCAATGTTCTAAACGTAACACATTGTTACTAAATTGTTTATTACAATCCCTTTGCAAGAAGGTAGAGCTATGATAAAGATGCCTCTGACAGAAATATGGCTAAGATTTTTAATTATAATTATTTCTTTTATCACATGGAGTTTGGCATTTTAGGTTTTTTTCTCTTATTTCTCGAAATGTATGTTTTTTGTCACCAAGTAGGGGAATATGTACACAAACCACACTTTTCATCTACTCTTCTCAAGCCACTGGGCTATATCAGTTTTCTGTGGGGGTACATAATTATTTTTTTTTTCAATTATTAACACCTTGAGAATTACAGGGAGATTTGCCCAGACTTTGTTGGAGGTTAGGAGCTGCTCCAGCTCTTTAAAGATTCTGGATCTTGTTTTGTTTATTGAAAGATCTATGATTCCCTATCATCAAATATCAGCTTAGAGAGAGTATAATGTATTTTGAAGAAAGTGCTAGACAGTAAAAATATTACTAAAACTTCTTAAGGTTATTCCAGTAGCTCATAATTCACAAAAGTGAGGCAACACATATCTTTTAGTATTTCCAGGTGAAGGCTGGACAGACTTATTAAACATAATAAATGTCAAAAATATTTATGTGGATTAGTGAGAATAACTTGGATTAAAAAACAATTTTTAAAGTTTGTCATTTATCTTGGAAGTTGTACATATGATCAGCCTGGTTTTAAGTTGTTCTGTAAAAACATTCCTGGTAAGCTACCTTCTTGTTTTTATTGGATTAGTGGGACTCCTTGTAATAAAATATTTGACCATAATAACACCAGGTACTTTCAACTGACACTTTGCAATGCAAAGTAAATTTTAAAAAGATATCTTGAAGCCTGGGCAATAAGCTGGTGCATTAGGCAGAGGGATGTTACCAGAACTAATTTAATAATAAAGAAGGAAGTTTTGGAATTGTTTAGGTTTTACATGCTTTTTCTCCACATGAAAGAGACCTTGCACTAATTTTAACCATTTTATTTGTGACAGTTGAAAGCTCTGGCTATTTTAACATAAAAATTCCCACTGAAAATGGAACATAGCTGATGATTCAATAGGGTCAAAATGCCAAACTTTCATAAAATGCTGTCTCTTTGTCTTCATTAGCCATAATTATGGCTTTCAGTTAAACTTTTGGACAAATACTGTATGTTTTCCTCTTGTTTTGAAAATAAAGTTGTTTGTGCAGAGTAATTTTTATCCTTTAAGTTCATGTTAGAGATACAATGCTACTTTTGACAGACTGCTGTGTAGTCTTGTGCATTCTCAGATGTCAAAAAAACTACAAGGTCAAAAATATTGTTTGTGATGACCTATATATTTTAATAGAAATATTGTCCAAGGGAATTATAATCAGATTTTGACACTTGTCCTGAAAGTGTCAAAGTCCCCATAACATATAACACCTCAGAAACATCAGGCAAAAAGCCATAAGCATAACTCATTCAATAATTCTGTAAGGTATAGATCATCTCACAGTGATAAGTTTCAGGAGAAATCTGAGTTTTAGGAGTATCTGAGAAATAAGTGTCAGCCTCTTAACAACCTTTGCTACAAGTTTCAGGAGATTTTCTTT
>NW_021940660.1:3813044-3814900 GCF_001715985.3 Manacus vitellinus
CTGGTTATGTATTCTTAGATTTCATCCCAAACAAGTGGCAAAAGACACAAAAAAACCTTGATAAAACTCATCAAAAGGGAAGACTTAACAATTACTGTGGAGCCTAAATAGAGGAGAGGATTTTGCAAATGAATTAGATTCTGCAGTGGTCCCTTTCCTTCAAAATGATCTATTTTACTTTTACACTATGGAGCCCTCTCATTTATTTCCAGAGTCCATTTCTCCCCCTCTTTTCCTAAGGTGTGGCTATGTTGTGAAAATTGATGCTTCTGTGTAGAAAAATATTTTCTTTATCATGTTGCAGAGTTTGGACTTCACCAACCCATTAACTCAAAATAAACTCCTAAGTATTCTACTGTCTGATCAGTGTCTGCATAGTGACGTTTATCAGGAGAGAGAGAGACACAAGAAATAGTCAGCAACTGGAGATTCTTACAGACTGGAATAGTGACACTGTAATCTTGCTCGTTCCCTCCCTATACCTATCACCCCCTTTTCCAATCTCTATATTGTGTGTGTGTCTATATTGTGTCTATATTTAGACACAGCTAAAATGACTGTTAGAAGTGTCCCTTGACATGTGTTCAAATCCAAACCACAGGTATTAAAATTCACTTGAAAAAAAAAAAAAACCAACAACAAAAAAAGACAATTTAAGCATTTTCTGGTTCCAGGACATACAACAGAAAAGACATCACTATTTACTCAATGTAAATAACAGGCACCGCGACCCGTCTGTAGCCAGGGTCTGGGTGTGTGCCCGTGCTGGAGCCCACTGTAAGCAGGGTGGCAGCCTGTTTGGCTGTTGAATGGTTTAGGATGCAGGAATCTCTTCCCTGAGGTTAAAAAGCCTTTTAATACATGGTATGTTCTCTGTGTGTTAGTACTTCTCTGCTACAATCAAGCTACCTTTCAAACTCTTTTTTGATAAGCTTAGCGAATTGCATTCATTCTGTCCTTCACAGTAGGGCTTTTTTTCAAGCACTCAGATAATCTTTGTGGCTTTCTTCTTACACTGCCTTCATTTCTTCCACTGTAAGAAACACTTGACACCCGACTTGTAAGCAATATTCTAGTACTGGCTTCATTAAAAAATTGCCTTTCTATTCCTACACACTGCCTTCCTGAATAGATTTTAAAAGTCTTCTTAATCCTGTTTACCTCACAGACACAACACACACAACAGTGTGTTGACTCAGTTGTTCAACATGATTTATAAGCACTTTTCAAAGTTGCTGTTTTCAAGGATACTGTCCTCCCCTCCATACTTAAAAATTTTATTTGTTAGACATACAGCTCTTCATGTGAATATATTAAAACAGAAGCTAACTGCACAGGTTTATTCTCTTTACCAAACTATCCATGTTACTCTGTGTGACTTCGGCATCATTATCTGTCCTGCTGTCAAATTTCTGTGTCATCTGCATATTTTGTCCATGGTGATTTTATATTTAAATACAGGGGATGCATAAAACTGGCATCAGTTTTCTTTGAGTGCTTTCCTCTGGAAGACACAATTTTAAACAGCCTCGCTGGATGATTATTTCTCACTGGTATTATTTTTCTAACCCATCAGTTCCAGACTGTATGTGCTACAGTGCCAGCTATTATAAATGAGCAGTAGCATATTGAGCTCACTGGATTAACAAGCTAGCAGTTAAAGCATATGATATCTCCACAGTAGAATTACATCTGTAATCTCTCAGAGAGTTAAATTAGGCCTATTTTCTATAAATTAATTGTATTAATTTAATTCTTTATCACTGAAATCGTTTGCCTTTTTCCTCTATTTCACCTGGATCATATCAAGTTAACAGGCCCTTTAACTACAAGTCCTTCAAAAATACTCCTAAATT
>NW_021940660.1:3818520-3820261 GCF_001715985.3 Manacus vitellinus
CTGCTATGGTTTGTATCATCACAGTTTAAGAAATTTAGAACATATGATGCTTTCCATAAGCGTTCCTGGGGGCTATATACCAACTCCCCTCTTTTTTACCTTCGAAGCATTTCTTTTAGTGTGCAGTGTGCTCTTTTTACAATTGTTCTGTGGGTGAGTGCGGCATGTTTGTGGAATGGAATATCTCCTGATTTGTGAGATGTGTTTTAGCTTTTGTCGAATAACATAAAGGATCATTGTTTGTGTTTATGGTTTTTGGAATGTTTAAAATTGTAAAACAAATTAGTATTTGGTAGTATCTTTTGCCTTTTTCTAGTGTGTGTTGTATTATTCTATCTGGAATGTGTGTGAATGGATGTGTCTTATGTAAGAGTTAGATTTTGTGTGATTAACAAGGAATTCTGTGGTGTGTATTTTTCTAGGTAAATGAGGGTTAGTGAAATCTCGAAGGAAGGAGGCTTTGAGATGTGAAAGTAGCATAGCATGAATCAATTATAACATTCATAGGTTAATTACAAAACAATTTAAATGTCTTGCATGTATGAGTAAGTTGTAAAACTTATATAGAGTCCCGGTCCACGGTTTGTACCTTATTGTTCCGTTGTCTTCTTTAGTTTGTCCAGAGGTAGATGGTCTCAGTGTCCCATTTACTTACTACATCTTTCGTTGTGTAGTTTTCTTTGTATTGGAGATTCCATTGTTGGTCCTGTTAAATCTTTTTTTTGAATGTTTTACAGTCCCCATTTCTTAATAATATCAGTTGGAGCAACTGTAACCAGGTTTAATTCAGTCTCTCGGGTAGTTGCAATTTACAAGCAGCTGTTTTGCACTCTTGTTGACATTATGTATGTTGCAAAATGTTTTGAGAATGTTTGAATGTAACAAATATTGGGGATGTTTAAGATTCTATCCTTACTATTTGAATAACATTGTTATGATAATTGCATGTATGTGGATGTATTTGAGAATTTAATAACTTCTAATAACTTTTATTTTTAATAATTCAAATAAAGCTACTGGGAAATTAATGAAAAAATAGGGAAAAAAATTTTAAAGCTGTAGTGTTTTGGTTTTGTTGAAATAAACTTAAATGTTTTTGGTTAAAATGACACCAATTTACATAGTGAAAGGCAATAGCAAGAGCTTTTAGGCAACAAAGAGAATTTTTCTCTCTCTTTACACTAAGAAGGTTTCAAATCTTCTTTTTCATCTTGAGTCCAGCAATTGATTGGTAATCAGCATGCAATCTATGCTGAAACAATCTGTGGGTAAATTTATTTAATTCAAATTTATCTCCCTAGTAAATTGCTTATGTTGCTCCAGTTTTTATAATATGTGTAGCAGTTTTGTTTGCTAATTGATAAAAGGTTTATCTTGCATTCTTTAGCATAACTAGAAGAATATGAAACTGCTAAACCTAATGAAAGTTTTGTATCAGCCAGTTTTATATTTAAAAAATATGAATTAATGAGTATATTGGGCTTTAAAATGGTGAGATGCTAAATTTTATTCCATGTGTAAATGTTTTTAAACTATTTTCTACCCTTTATTTCTATTGTTAAGAAAACAATTTACAGTACTTTTAAGAAAACTGATTTGAAAACAAAAAAGAAAAAACCACAAATGTTAGAAGTAAAATTTATATTTTCTTGAAAATGTAAAATGCGGTGCTATGAGTGAATAGTTAATAAAGTTTTAGTTTGCTATGTTTTGCTTTCTTTTTCCCATATTATGTAAGAAA
>NW_021940661.1:0-878 GCF_001715985.3 Manacus vitellinus
GCCCGGGGCAGCCCCAGCCCTGGCTCGGGGAGGGCACGGAGGTCCCGCGGCACCTCTCGGGTCCGTCCCCTCCCCGGTGATGGATCACGTTCAGAGCGAGTCCCGCTTGTCCTGAAAGGCCTCCGTCTGTCCGGGCATCGATCTCGGGCAGCCTTCCCACTCCCTCGGTCAGTAAATGCAGCTGCTGGAGCCGGGCCCATGCAGCCCTTCCCTCCAGCCCCGGGGGCTGAGCCCTGCTGGGGAAGCGCCTCTGGAATGAGCTCATCAGGAGCTGCATTAGGAATCTGAGCTGCCAAGCAGGGAGAGAAAGTTTCCAACACAGCCAGCTGGAACCTCCTGGAAAATTCACTGTGACCTGGGGGGCTAAAGAAGCTTCTTTTCTTTTTTCAAAATAACCCCAACCAAGCCCTCATTCGACAGACCCCAGGGAAACACTTTGAGTGGGAGACAGCAGAACTGGGAAGGAGTGGAAAAAACCATGTAGCTATGTATCACTGCTGGTTTATCACTGTGGTTTAAGTCATTCCAGAAACTGAAGCAAATGAGTCAAGTCAGTACCAGAAAATCACGATGAAAGTGCCCACAGTCCTTGTAGGAGGTTCCTGGTGCAGCATTCTGTGAGTCTGTGTAATTTTAGGTGAGATAAGGACACATCTGTCTCTGTAAAAGAGACTGACTGGGCTTACATATTCCCTGGAAATTGCAGCTCCCTCACTGAGCAGGATGCATTTCAAATGGCATCCAAGGAAGACAAAGCTCTTTTGTCTTCCCAACCCTCTTAGATGGATCTTAGGTGGTGGATGTGATTTTATAGCATTTAAATTAAATTCTCATCAAAAGCAGAAGCTGGAGAATGTCAGGATCTTCAGGATCTTCCA
>NW_021940661.1:2465-3892 GCF_001715985.3 Manacus vitellinus
CTGGCCAGTGGCAGTGCATTCCTCCAGTTATCCTCTCCCAGCCAGCTCCAAATCCTGCCTCCCACAGCAGCAGCAGGCAATAAACCAGCCTCTCATGCTGGAAGGAAGCATCACACAAGGCAGCAGGAGCAGTTTGGGGTGATTAAAGTTATTACTGGGTCACTCAAAAGAGCAGAGGGAATTATCAACTGGGAAATGTTGGATTAGGAGATCCGGGAGTCACTCAATCCATGCCAAGAACTGGTCAGGCCATATGCTGATAGCACTTGGGCAGAGAAGGATTAATTGAAAGCTGCCTTGTGCAGTGAGTTAAAGTGAAAAATCACTCCCTAAATGAGGGAAGATCCCAGGGAATAACCAGAGTGATTAGAGAAGCTGGTGCTTAGCCTCTAATTCAAGAGGCTCTGGGTTTTCTCTTTATTTATAAGGCTAAAGCCAGCCCTCCCCTCACCCTGAACTCAGACTAAATTAAAGCTACCAGAGCCACACAAAGCCTGGAGCAGCCAAAGTAACCCTTCAGAGAGTGAGGCAGAGGGCAGAGCACGGGGACACTGCAGCTGTTTGTGGGCTGGAAAATCCGAAAACACAGTTCTTTCCATCATTGAGCCAGAAAGTGTCTGGGAACTTCGTGGGCGTTGGAACCTGGGTCACAAACGGCACAAGCCCTGGCACTGGCAGGGGGTGACTTGGCCATGGGTTGGAAATGTTGAAGCCAGTGATAGAGCTGGGAATCTGGGAGACCTTTGGAATGGATTCCTGGATCCCTGTGGTCTCCCTTCCAAACTGTTCCACGCTCACTAGGAATTATTTCTTTGGCTTCAAGTTTCTAAAAACCATATAATAGTCCTGTCTACACTTTTCTAGGAGACTTCCCACACTTTTGGGGTTTTTTGGGGGGAATGGGGGAATAATTCAAGGGAGACTCCAGGGCCATTATGGCACTGCAATTCCAGGGTTCAAGTTCAATGTGCTGCAGTGCACAATGGTGATGTAGGTGCATTAATTAGCACATGGCTAATCAGAACCTGTCTTTTAATTGGCATCCCCAGGTTCTGCATTGCTGGGAATGCAGGTGTCACCTGGATATTCAGAGTGCTCATGTAGGACTGTAAAGCAAGCCCTGATCCCTCTGAAATCACTGTTTCAGTGACCCTGGACTCTGGAGCTGAGTGGTGGGAAAGGGAAATGAAAACTTTGATAGTGGGATAACTTCAGCAAAGAGCTGGAGGAGGGGCATGTCCAGGCTTTTGGAAACAGCACGTGTTATATCTCTGTCAGCCCTCAGCAGCAATGAACAGGGATGCAGGTCCCAAAGCTCCTGGAGCACAGGAATCTTCCCTGCTGCAAGGAGAGAACCAGAGAATCACAGAATGCTGAGTTGGAAGGGATTGTCAGGGATCACCCAGTCCAACCCCTGGCCCTGCACA
>NW_021940661.1:4112-5867 GCF_001715985.3 Manacus vitellinus
CCCCCCAGAGCAGAGCTCAGTCCCTGCCCCTCCTCTGCCCCTGCCCAGGCAGTTGGAACTGCACTGAGCTCTCCCCTCAGTCTCCTCTGCTCCAGCTGAACACACCAAGTGCCCTCAGTGTCCTCACACGCCTTCAAATCAAGGCCATTGCCCTCCTTTGGACACTCTCTAATGGCTTCACATCTTTTTTATGTTGTAGTGCCCAAAATCATAGAATCACATGGAATGGTTTGGGTTGGAAGGGACCTTAAAGCTCATCTTGTTCCCCTGCCATGGCAAGAGTTGCCACAGAGTAGTCCAGGTTTGGGAGAGGATTTGGGTCAGCTCACACCACTGAAGAGTCTCTTCATTCCCAGGTAAACTGGCCTTTTTTGCCCTCAGGTGGAGGGTACTCAGGGGAACTCACTCTCTGCCAAGGAGTTCCCTGTCTGAGCACATGTGATTCCAGGAGGCTGAACACCACAGGCCTCTGGCAGGGTCTTCTTCCACCACAGCACCAAACCTGGGACACCAGAGATCCCCACTGGGTCATCTCCAACTCCCTCACATTGTCTCAGCTGCAGTGCTGGGCTGGTCACATCCCTTTCCTTCTCACATCCTTGTCTTCCATGAAGGAGCTGCTGGTACAGGGAAGAACTGTGCAAATCCTGGGCAGCCAACAGCACAGGTTGGTGGGAACCTGGGATTCTTTACTCTGACACAGATTCCATGAGTGTCCACATTCAGGTGGGGGATGAAGGTGGTTGCCTTGCCATCATTTAGACAACTGCAAACAAGGACTGGCTCCCAAGAGGAGGGTGGGACAGAGGGGAGTTATCACAGAGGAGGAGGGATTGGTTATCATACAATCATAGAATATTAAAGTTGGAAAAGACCTCCATACCATCAAGTCCAACATTCAAGGATGGGCTCTAGTATGCTCAAACCCTCCCTCTCAGTAGCCCCTTCCTTCTTCTTGTGCACACACAGTGGTCCAGAATCCTGCCCTGCTTCATCCTCTCTGGAATTGAGGCCTGGTCTCAGCCAGGTCTCACCTTTGACCTGATCCCTGGACATGTGAAGGTGACAGGAGCTGAGTGATGGGTCACTGATCTGAGCAGAGTGTCCTGAGGGCTGTGTGTCCTGGGGGATGTGTGTCC
The DNA here is from genome assembly GCF_001715985.3 of Manacus vitellinus. NCBI lineage: Eukaryota > Metazoa > Chordata > Aves > Passeriformes > Pipridae > Manacus > Manacus vitellinus. The sequence continues at coordinate 5,252 of NW_021940661.1, forward strand.
TGGGGGCTGGATCCACAGGGTGGGCAGGACCAGGCTGGGGTTCAACCACCCTTCTCCTGTCCAGCTGCTGGACTCAGTAAGTCACGTCCTCTGCTGAGCCCCTGCCTGGGCTGTGAAAACCTTCTGTTCCAGGACTTGAGCGAGCATCATGTGGAAGGACTTTGCTTTATTAAACTAGAGATTAAGGTCACCCGGAGTCAAATAACTAATTCTCAAAGCTCTCTATCCTCTTACTGGACTCCTGCTTTTAATGCCATTTGTCTCTCCCTTTCCATCTCATCCAGCCTGTGCCAGCATTGCTGATCACATGGGATCTCTGCCCAGAGCCATCCCTGCAAACACCCCTGGGCAGAGTTTCCAGATGCAAAATGGAATAAAGCCAGAAATTCTTCAGTGAGTAAAGACCCAGAGGGATTTGGAGAACCTTTTCAGAGAATCATGGAATCTCCTGAGGTGGAAGGGACTGTCAGGGATCATCCAGTCCAACCCCTGACCCTGCACAGACACCCCAACAATCCCACTCTGTCCCTCAGAGCGTTGTCCAAACCCTCCTGCAGCTCTGGCAGCCTTGGGGCTGTGCCCACTGCCCTGGGGAGCCTGGCCAGTGCCCAACCAG
>NW_021940662.1:0-1565 GCF_001715985.3 Manacus vitellinus
GACATCCTGCCCCCAAATGGAGAACTGGAAAGGTCAAGAATAAAAAAGTCACCCCCCTCCATTAGTCAAGAAATGTTTAGAGCTCTTTCCTAAAAGCATCCAGGACTCGGGTCACCCAATTTTCTCTCTGACAAGGGGTTTTCCATGGTTCCACTCACTTCCCAACCTGCCCAGTGTTGGAGAACATAAAGCTGAGTGGGAACAATTTCAAGCACGGTGCAGAATTTACAACCCAGAATGAGACATTCTACACCTGAATGGATATTACTCCACTGGACTTTACCTTATTATAATGGATATGACATCACCCTGGATTGGACAGTTCATCCCCAGTTATCCCCAGTTGTCCCCGGTTTATTATTGTACTGTTATACTGTTGTCTGTACCCCAGTTGTTGTTTTTAAATTATCCACCATATTGTCTCCCTCATCCCCTCACAGTTTTCCCCTGTTTTCCCGCTCCCCTGCGCCTGATTGGCCACTAAGTGCTGCAGTGCGGGGAGAGCTGCCATTGGCCCGTTTCCCCGGTTACATCAAAACTCCTCCCCTCCTTGCCCGGTTACCCAATCACGTTCATCCCTGAGCTGTCAGTCTTATGCTCCTCCCTAGTCCAAACTCCACCCTTGAACCTGCCCTATATAAGTTACTGTTACCCCCCAATAAAATCGGCATTGCTTCACGGGACCTCTGCTGTGTCCCGAACCCTTTTTGCATTGCCGTGTCCCCATTCCTTTTCCCCGCGGGTCGTGGCAAGTGGCGCCCAATGTGGGGCTCGAACCCACAACCCTGAGATTAAGGGTCTCATGCTCTACCGACTGAGCTAGCTGGGCAATAGCCTCTTTTAGCCGAGTTATGAAATCTGTAAATTGTTCTTTCGGGCCCTCATTAATCATTGTAAAGGAGGGGGTCGGCACATAAGCGTCAACCACCTTCTTTATGGCCTCTAATGCCAATTCTTTAGATACGTTTAGCAATTTAGGATCCAGTTGTACTTGGTCCCCTCTACGAACATAATCTCCCTCACCATAAAGCACGTCTATGGCTTGCAGTGGGGGGATACCTCTCCTCTCCATTCGGTCGTTCACAAAGGTTACTACTCGCTTTCTCCACTCCGCCTCAAAAACCGAGGCTTGTACGGTTGTTAACAATCCTCCCATCACTGCCCTTATGTCAAATGGAATTAATGTATAAGCCAAGAAAAAGGTTTCAAGTAGCCCAAGAGTAAAGGGGGCGCCCAACCCCTACTTCACAATGGCTTTCTTTATATCTTTCAGCATGGGGTACGAAATTGGACGCCATTCGGGTGCTTTACCCTCGTCATAGTATACAGGAAAAGCCCGTAAAAACTCCGTGTCCTTGGCGCATGCCACCTCCTCCCGGAAGGCTCTCCAGATATCTGGAGCGGCAGATGGCTCTTCCGGGGAGTACGGCGCCCAGTGACAATCGGAGTGAGGGTGCCGGCAGGTGGGGTAGGCCTCGGTGGCCTGGGCCTTAAGGGCGCGGTCATCTTGGTGGATGTTGACCTGGGCCTTTGCCCTTGCCCCGCCCACTGCACCCCGTGGTTTC
>NW_021940662.1:4105-5980 GCF_001715985.3 Manacus vitellinus
CAGGTTCCAGTGGAAGGTGCTTCCCCAGGGGATGAAAAATTCCCCAACGCTCTGTCAGATGTACGTGGCAGAAGTGTTGCGTCCAATTCGGCAGAAATACCCACAATCGATCATCTTCCATTATATGAATGGTGTGTTGATTTGTGCCAAATCTCAACTGGCTGTGAATAAAACGTTAAATTCAACTATTTCGGCTCTAAAAGATAAAGGACTGGAAACATCCCCTGAAAAGGTTCAAAGGGAAGCACCCTGGAGGTATCTTGGACTCAAAATTACAGAAAAAGCCATCAGGCCTCAGGCAATCGAAATTGACAAGCGAGTCCAGACATTAAACGGCCTCCAAAAACTACTGGGAGCAATCAATTGGATCAGACCTGTGCTGGGGATCACAACCGATGATCTGCACCCACTGTTCGAGCTGCTCCGAGGAGATGCTGACCTGTCCTCCCCTCGTCACTTAACATCAGACGCAATGAAGGCCCTATCCACTGGTGAAAAGAAAGTGTCCGAAAGACAATCTTGTAGGAGGATGGAGGGACTGCCATCCTCCTTGGGAATCATAAGGGAAGAGAGACAGCCTTTCGACCTTCTAGGCCAGTTTACCGGTGACAAAAAGGACTTCTGTTTGTGGGAGTGGATATTCCTCCCGCACCAATTCGGCAAGACGATCACCACCGTCTCAGAAATGATTGGTAAGATAATATTCAAAGGTCGCACTAGGTGTTTAGAACTCAGCAGTGAGGAACTGGATTTTATCTACCTAGAACAACTGTTGCAAACTTCCGTCGGTTTTCAAATCGCCATCGGAGGCTACCCGGGAGAAATTCGGCTACACCTCCCGGCGTGCCCATTTATTCAGAGATTAATCAAAATTCCACTGAAACTAAAAATTGTTCAATCGGATTTGCCCATAAAAGATGCTAAAACCATATTCACTGATGGCTCTGGGAGAACTGGCAATGCCGTTGCAATTTGGCGAGAAAAAGACAATTGGCTACACGATATACATAAAGTACAAGGTTCTCCCCAAATTGTGGAACTTTCGGCAGTTGTGCGAGCTTTCCAAATTTTTTGTGGTGAGCCAATTAACGCAGTTTCAGATTCGGCCTATGTTGTTGGTGTGGTCAAACGTATTGAAAATTCATATCTAAAAGATGTGTCCAATCGGAGTTTATTTGAATTGCTGACTAAATTGCTATTTTTAATTCAGAATAGACAATTTGGCTTTTTTATTGTCCATACCAGGTCACACACCGCTCTACCAGGTCCTGTGGCGGAGGGAAACCAGCTTGCCGACCATCTGGCAGGTATGGTGGTTACTCCCAATTTACACCAACAAGCTAAGATTTCTCACGAGTTCTTCCACCAAAATGCATGGTCACTACAGAAACAATTTGGCCTCAAATTATCGCAAGCAAAGGAAATTTTGAAAACGTGCCCTGATTGTCAGATTATCACGCCAGTCGTCCCGGAAGGAACCAATCCGAGAGGTCTTTCAGCGTTAGAAATCTGGCAATCAGATGTCACGCACATCTCTGAATTTGGCAGACTAAAATATGTGTCCGTTGACACCTTCTCAAAAATGATTGTGGCCACCGCACATTTTGGTAAGAAGAGCCGTGATGTAAAAAGACACTTTCTGTCCGCATTCGCGAGGATGGGTGTCCCAAAGCAAATAAAAACAGACAACGGGCCTTCTTACGTGTCTGCGGACACGAAACGGTTTTTGAACAGTGGGGAGTACACCATACCACCAGGATCCCTCACAATCCCACAGGGCAGGGTATAGTGGAGCGTGCCCACCAAAACATCACAAATTTATTAAAAAAAACAAAAAAGGGGGAGTATTGGCCTGTCCCCCCAAGAGAAATTAGA
>NW_021940663.1:0-1223 GCF_001715985.3 Manacus vitellinus
AGGAGGGTGAAGCCCTTCTGTGCAGGACATGGAGATGGTCCCTGGCCTGTCCAAATGCATTAAATGTTGCTGCTGAAGGAGCCCCCCCAGTGATTTTATCTGCATTGAACCATTTATCTGCATTAAGCTAGCTCACGAAAGGAGGAACCAACCTGGAATCGGCCAGTGAAAGAGGAACCAAACAGGACTTAGCCCACGAAACCACAGCCAATGGACTAATGGCATGACATTGGAGGAGGTGGCTGGAAAAGGGTATAAGAAGTGTTGTTTGCTGTTCCCTTTTGCAGACCCCGGCAGGAACAAGGGGTTTCCTCTGGTCGCCTGGCTGGCCGTTTTCGCTTATTTGTGGCTTTAATAAATTCGTTATTCCTTGCAACCTAAATTTATAGCCTCGTATTCATCTCAATTTGGTGCCATGACTCGGATAAAGACCCCTGAGTGGTGAAACCACTCTCTGGGGAGGGGGCCCCCGTCCCAATTAGGACAGTCCTGGAGAGATTTTACTACTCAGAATCTTTATTCCGACCAAATTTATTAGAGGCAAACAAGCAAAAAGAAACTCTTCAGACCCCTATAATCTCTGTATACAGGTCCGGACGATGCTTGGCTCAGGGGGAGGCCGAGGCAGGTAATATTGCTCAGCACGGGGCTGAGCGAGGTCACTTGGCTTCCAGGGAGAGAAACCAGGTGAAGAACTGACCCAGGAGAGGCAGCTGTGCTTTGGTCGTCCGGTCAGGGGAGGTCCGTCCCAGCACCCCGGGTGGTGCTGCTTAGGACGAAGACTCATCCAGGGAGAGGTGAGTGTTACAGACCCCTTGGCGGTTGGGAGGGGTCCTGGGCTGTGCCTGAGTGAGGCGTCCTCTGAGGACAAAGCGAGTGCGGACCCCCAAGTGGTGCGGTTCTTGTAGCCCACGAGGGAGCAGGCCACGAACGGGGGGAAGTGATTGTGATTTGAGAGCGTGTGTGAGAGCAAGAAGGCACCCCAGAAGATGGGCCAGGGGAAGAGCAAGGCTGCTTCGCCCATGGGAGGCTGTAAAGTAGAGCAGCCAGGTGTCCCTCATGGTGGAGGGAGACTCGTGAGCTTTGATGTCCCCAGGAGAGGGAAAGGCTCAGGAGCAATGCTAGGAACTCGAAGAAGAACCCCCTGGGAGAAAAGGAGCTTACAGTAGGTGGCTACAACTCCCAGGGAGAAAGAAGCTTATGGTGTGGAAAGTATTACAGAA
>NW_021940663.1:2404-3527 GCF_001715985.3 Manacus vitellinus
CGCATGCTTTTCCCGCTATATATAATCAGGATGGTGAAAGAGCAGAGAGAAACTTGGGCTGCATTTGCTAAGCACTGTGTGGAGCAGGGTGATTCTCATGGACTGCAGGCTGTGGATTCGTATGCTTTTCCCGTTACATATAATCAGGATGGGCAGGGAGGAATGAATGCTGCTATCACTCCATTAGATTGGAAACTCTTGGCACAGTTGCGAAGTACAGTCAGTGAGTTTGGATTACACGCGGAACCAACTAAACAAATGTTAGATTATTTTTGGTATACACATCTTTTACTGCCATCTGATCTCCGATCTGTAACTCGTATGATACTGACTGAACACCAACAGTTGTTATTTAATGCACATTGGCAAGCGTTAGTTCATGAAAGTGTAGCAGAACAACGGCTGCCCGGAGATCCTTTACATGGTGTCACTGTAGAAGAATTAATGGGGTTAGGGCCATTTGCACGTCCTGAGGCACAAGTTCATCTTGGCCCAGATAAGATCAGAGAGGCAATGGATCTCGTTAGAAGGGCTTTAGACAGAGTTAAGGAGCCAGGAGGAGTACCTTTGTATATGAACTTAAAACAAGGAAAGGATGAATCATTTGGAGAATATGTTGATAAGTTAACAGCTGCTATCACTCGAACAGGGGTACCAGATTATATGAAGGGAACTATGTTAAAGCAGTGTGTGTTGCAAAATGCTACTTCAACAATTAAACAAATAATAAGTACAATGGGTCCTTATTGGACTATTGAGGAATTATTAGAAAAAGCATTAGTTGTTCCCACAGGAGAAAATGCATTTTTAGTTGATGCTATTCAAGATTTAGCTAAGGGACTTAAAGAGCAAGCTCAAAGTTCCCAAGCTCAGGTTTTAGCTGCTCTTGCAACCCTTCAGGCAAAGGCAAAAGATTTTACAGAAGGAAAAGCTCAATTAAAATGTTACCAGATGACTCCAACCAACAGCTTTTCACCGAACAATCCATTCCACGGACAGAAAAACAGCTGCAGTCTACCCCAGCCGACAGTTGTGGATTACAACTCTCCTCAACCAACACTCTCGGATTACAACCTGCCACAGCCGGCAGCCTCGGATTGGATTTGGCAACAGCAGTAGAAGT
>NW_021940663.1:3905-6259 GCF_001715985.3 Manacus vitellinus
CAGATAATGGTCATGGCATACACCATTTTTCCACCTTTGAGAATTCCTAAGGGACAACGCATTGCTCAATTAATACCCTTACCCCAGTTAACAAAACCTTTGATCAATGATCAACAATTAATGCAACATGGAGATCGTGGATTTGGTTCTACAAGAGGACTTACCTTATTGACACTAGATTTAAGCAAACGACCAAAACATAAAGTTACAATTATCTGGAAAGATCAAACAAAAACACTGGATGCTTTACTAGACACAGGAGCAGACTCTAGTATAATAGCACCTCATTGTTGGCCGAGACATTGGCCTCTGCAACCTTCTACTACAACTGTGACTGGCATTGGAGGTGCTTCAATTGCTATGCAAACTCCTACTATAAGCATAGAAGTGGAAGGTCGTGTAGCTAATGTTGTCCTGTCTGTTGTACAACTTCCACCAACAGTACAATGCCTAACAGGGAGAGATATTTTAACACAAATCGGAATGAAACTTTCCAATGATCACCCTTTGGAGAAATAGCCATTGCTTGGTCTTTCCCAATTCCTATTACTTGGGTTGTGGATACCCCGGTATGGGTTAAGCATTGGCCTCTAAAACGGGAAAGCCTGGAAATTGCTCATCAGTTAGTACAGGAACAATTTGATCAAGGGCATTTAAAACTTTCTACTAGTCCCTGGAATACATCCATGTTTGTAATAAAGAAAAAGTCCGGAAAATATCGATTACTGCATGACCTGCGAGCAGTTAACTCACAAATGGAAGCCATGGGAGCTTTACAGCCTGGACTACCGAATCCCACAAGGTTTCCTATGGACTGGTCTTTACTGATTATAGATTTAAAAGACTGTTTCTTTACAATTCAGTTACATCCTCGTGATACTAAGCATTTTGCTTTTACATTACCTGCCATCAATCGAGAAAAGCCTGATCAATGGTTTGAGTGGACAGTATTACACAAGGGATGAAAAACAGTCCTACCCTATGCCAACTATATGTGGACACTGCACTACAAGCCCTGCGGCGTAGATGGCCTGATTGTATAATCTATCACTATATGGATGAGATTTTATTCTGTCAGCCTGAAGAGTTTGTACCCCAACAGATACAAATAATTCGTAAACATTTGGAACAATTTAAATTAATGATAGCGGATGAAAAAATTCAGACAACAGAACCTTGGAGATATTTAGGATGGACTATTTCCCGCCATGCTGTTATCCCACAAAAATTGATATTTCAGACAAAATTATGCACTGTAAATGATGCACAAAAACTCCTTGGGGATTTGCAGTGGCTGCGTCCAGTGGTGGGAATCCCTGGCTGAGCTGCGACCCCTATTAAAAGGAACAGACCCAGCAGCAAGGATTACTGTAACAAAGCATCAACAACTCATACTCCAACAAATTGTAGACTGTGTCACTCAAGGCCGTGTCCGAAGGCGACAGTGGGATCTACCTTTGGAACTTACCTTTTGGGCTGATAAACGATATGTCCTAGGGGCCATTACACAGTCACAAACAGAAAGGGGGGAGGATATAGGTGTTATAGAATGGCTCTCAACTAGCATACAACAGTCTAAAACACTCTTACTAAAAATTGAAATGTTAGCAGCTTTAATAAAAAAGGGAAGAGAGCGTGTATTACAGATTGATGCTCAGGAACCTGTACGCATACGATTGCCAATGCAGAAAAATGTTCTGGATTGGTATCTGTGTACTGATGAAAATCTTCAAGGAGCATTATTAGGGTTATCATGTCCTATAATTACTAGTAAATTGAATAATGTTCCTATGGCATGGATTGGCTCCTGGCAATGGATACTGAAACCTAAGAAACAGGAACAACCAATCCCACATGCCCGGATGGTTTACACAGATGCTGGCAAGAAATCTCATACAGCAACTCTCACTTGGGTAGAAAAAGGAGAATGGAAACATGAAATCATAACAGGAGACCCCGCAGACTCATTGCAGACCTTAGAGTTGCTAGCAGTAGTCAGAGCCTTGGCTAGCATGAACAGACCCCTTAATATTGTTACTGATTCATTTTATGTAGCAGGAGTAGTAGACAGGATAGAAGGAGCCCTAATTAAAGAAGTTCAGAATAAGAGATTATTCCAGTTATTTTGTCAGTTATGGTTAGCAGTAACTAACAGAGATCATGAATATGCTGTCATACATGTACGTAGTCATAAATGGGACATTGGGCTAGGTGAAGGAAATGCTAGGGCAGACAGGTTAGTTTCCATGGCTACAGAGCATGAAGAAGAATTTATCAAAGCACAGAAAAATCATGAACAGTATCATCAAAATGCTAGAGGGCTAAAGAGGATGTTTGATATCACCTTAAATGAT
>NW_021940664.1:0-1928 GCF_001715985.3 Manacus vitellinus
AAAAAAAAAAATAATTATTTATTTACCCTCCCCTGGCTTTTTACAAGATAATTGCCATGGTGTGCACTGAGTTATGTGATCATAGATATGTGGTCATAGCAGCATGGTTTCTCAAAATTGTCTTTTATTTCAACCTCCAGCAGCACAGTTGCTTCTCCATTAACTCTCTCTCTACGTCAAACAGTTAAACTCTGGAAGCTGTAGTGTCTCCAATAGCTGAGCAAAACTTTTTGGAGCAATCGAATATAGAAATAAAGAGATAATGTTCCGTTATTCCAGGAAACAAAAGAATTCAAAAATGTGCTTGCCATGTTGCTTTCCCCTTCCTTAAGCAGAACCTGAAGTCACACACAGCCTTCACGGTTCCTTCCACCCTGCTGACCACTGCAGAGCATCAGTGGAGTCCTCGTGGCTACTGCAACTTGAAATGGTGCCCTGCTCTACTCAGGAGCAAATTTCCTACAATCTGATTAAGAAGTCATTGAAAACATGGTGAAATCTGAAGGAGACTTTATGGGCAGCTTTCAGTGGGTTTCTGATGAGCATAGGTTTCAAACTCTATCCTCTCATCTGAATATTTCTTTCACTGTCCGTTTAAAAACTGAATATTACTTTCAGCTGAAGATGAAAGAAGTTCTTGTTTCTTTAAATAATAAATTACAGTTTAGAGAAATTGAGGGACTTGGACCAGAAACACGATTGTCAAAAGTTTGGTTTTTGTCTCTAAAACTCAAACTGCATCTGCATCTATTAAAATTGGTTACTGACTATAGTTTGTGTCAGATGGATTAACTCTACCTGTTCTTAAACATATCAGCATAGTTCTTCCATCTTCTTTCCTCCCACAGAATACTTATGTCTTACTATTTTTTTCCTTTGCCTACAGCTTAGGAAATCCCATTTTGAGGTGCATGTGAAGTCCACTGTGACCAGCAGAAATACTCCTGTTGGTTTAGACGAGATTCGGATCAGGGTCCAAAGGTAAATTATCCATGAACGCTTTTTCATAATTTTATTTGCATTTTATCTTTTCACTGTCGCTTAAAACACTTTATAATTTAATTATTTATTTTACTGATTAATTTTACTGATTATTTTATTTACTGATTTAATGATTTACTGATCATTTTCACTGATTTCTTGTTTGTGCTGTCCGCTGAAATCACAAGGTTGAAACAGGACTAAACTTTGGATTTTGTGGAAGCATCTAGTTATTTGCTTCAGAATTAAAGTGATCCTGGGACCCCTTTTGAAGTCTTTGAAAGTTAACTGAATGCATTAAAGAATGATCTTTCCATTCTATTTATTTTTTGGAAATCTGTGAAAAAAGACAAGTGGAATATACCTGGAAGGGCTTGTAGCAGAAATATGAACAAAGTGCTGTGGCCCTCTAGATGTTTGAGTCTCTAGATATTTGGCCACTATCTAAGGAAGATCAAAGGAGATTCAGACAATGAGGAGATCATCCCCTGCTGGTTTTAGTTAATCTATTTGCTGTTCTTTATTCCTGGAAGCCTCTTGAACCTTTCTTAACTTTTATATAAAATAGATGGTGGAATTATTACTTGACTTAGATGCCATTAAAAAAAAAACCACCAAATTTAAGTCCAGTTCAACATTTCTATGTATTCCCTTAGCAACAGCTGCAAAAAATACTGCAGTTTTGGAGGTTTTGCTGCTGTTATCATTGTTGATTTAGGTAATAAGTTCTCCAGTGCCTAATGCATTAAATCATTTTCCTACCCACTTATATCTAAAAACAGATTTCATAAAACAGTGACCTCTTCACTTGCATATTTGTCTTTATTTTCCTGAGGGTGTTAATCTTTCCGTGCTGTCTTTCCTGATCCGTGTGCAATACCTGTGAGGTCTAGTCCTTAGCAACAATTTGTTAATTTTACAATTCTGTTTTTCTCTTGACACTTAAC
>NW_021940664.1:3603-5794 GCF_001715985.3 Manacus vitellinus
GGGGGTTCCTTAATGGGTGTGAGGACAAGAGCAACTCCTGTCTCACAGGCCTCTTAGCACCTAGTTTATAGCCTGAGGAGTCAGGCTCTATGTGCACATAGTGTAAATGGTTCACTGATAACAGTTTCTGGGAAATGGCATGGAAGGCTCTAGAATACACAGTTTTGGGTTACACCCATCCAGTGATGAACTGGTCTCAGCTGTCCTAACTAGGACAAGGACCTTGAGTAATATTTTCTAGTATAAAAGAGTTCAGGACTATATGCTGCCCTGTAAGTTAAATCAAGCCATTTTACTTTTTATTAAGGGAATCTTTATCTTGGGACTAATCATATGTAAAGGCAGTTGCCATGTTTGTGATATGGACTTGCACTGTGATGGAGGTCAGTTAGAAATGTGCACACCCCCAACCTTCCAGGCTGTGTTATCTGTAAAGTTTCCAAAGTCTGCAGGGGTTTGCTGTCCTTATCTTTAGCTTTGTAGGCCTGTAGGATATCAGACTGGCACTGGTGTTAGAGCTGGGTGTGTTCTTTTATGCTTTGCCTCCTGTCTCTGACTTCCAAGGGGGAAACTCTGCAAGGGAAAATGCTGCACCAGGTCAATCTGCCACATCTTTCTTCCCCCTCCACCATCTCCATGTAGTTTTTTCCAGCATTCCAAAACCCAGGGAAACAGGTACTGTGTCCCAGATCTGCAGATGCAGTCAGTGATGCCCCTCACAGGCTGCAAGGGCGCTTGAAGGTTGTCATGTGGAAGTCACCTTCTCCTACTGGATGTACATTAAATAAAATACCAAAGTCTGTGCCTATTTAGGTGCTGATATTGCTCTGATTGTCTTACAGACTGAGACTAAATCCATCTCTTTCTGTTTTTATATTGAAGGCATGGACAACATTTATCTTTCTCCTACTACTGAAAGTCAAATGTTTGAGAGACTTATCAGTGGTCTTCAAATGCACTCTGGTGTAGGAAGGAACAGGTCTCTTTTAATATATTCTGGGTTTTATTTTACTTTTCAGTACCTCTGGGTGAAATCCAGAAAAACAGAACTGTGGAGAAAGAAGTGAAAAGGGAGCAGTGGTGGCTGGAATTGCATTAGTTCAGATGGATTTTTATATATTCCAAATAATTGCAATCTGATAAGGATCTATCCCTCTGAACAAACATAGGATGTACTTAGGGCTCTTCAGTTAGAAATGTGTACTGGCTTCCTCCTTGTTAAAGGTGCATTTTTTCTTGTTTTCCATGCTCAGACCGAAGAAGAATCATTATTTTGCAAAGACAAAACCTTATAGCACAATGATAGCTGCCTGCCAGTGAAGCTGAGGAAGCAATGACTTGTTAGGAGGTTCACTGTGAACTGATCTGTTTGTAACCCATCTTGGTGGTGATGTAGCATGAGGATTTGGGGATAGACAGCAAAAGTCATGATGGTGAGTGGGGGAAAAAGAAGGGACTTGTAATCTAGAGATGTATTAAGGTAAAATTTTAATTGCTATTAAAAGATTCTGGTAAAGCAATTAAAGTGAAATCCTCGACCCTTCTTGGATGGCTGACATTACAGCTAAAAGGACAGCATGGTTCTTGGGAGAAGGCGAGTTTTTAAGGTGGGGTTTAGTTTTAGAAATCCTTGTTGACTTTACCATTCAGGGCTATTTCCTCTGAAAATAGTTTTCCCTTCCTCTGCTTCTGTGGAGATTCGGGACCCAGCCACCAAGCAAACAAACCTAAATGGCTCTAAAGGAATCAGGCAACAAGCTGCCAGTTTAGTTTGGGAATGATGGTGCTGTTTTCCTGCAAATCCCACACTCTGAACACCAGACTTATATCAGTCTGTATTTATCCAAAACCTTCTCAAAAGGCAGGCAAACAAGCACCATCACACTTTGTATCTTTTAGTGTGAGAAGAAAGTCCATCACAGCTCCAAGCACCTAATAATTAATTATGCAGTTTCTACAGGTGCAGTGGTGTTAATACCTCAGGTCAATTAGGCAAGTTTTAAATTAACTTAATTAAGGGATGTTTCAGTGACTTCAAGAAAAAAGCAGTTGGTTAATTAGTTGCCAAAAGAGAGAAAAAATTGTCATACCTGTTTACACTGAAAGCAGAATCACTGCACTTGTGGAAGCTGCCAGCCCAGAAGAAAGCTGGAGCTCTCAGTTGCCATTTCTGGTCATAGTCAGCAAAAAA
>NW_021940665.1:0-1176 GCF_001715985.3 Manacus vitellinus
CGGGAACGCCGGGAACACCGGGAACACCGGGAGGGGGACAGACCCCGGGGGGGGGACACCCCGGGGCGCCCCTGACCCTGGGAATCGCCCCGGCACAGCGGCGCCGACCTGCTGGCCCTGAACTCCGACGGGAACATGCCCTACGACCTGTGCGAGGACGAGGCCACGCTGGATTTCCTGGAGAGCGCCATGGCCGAGCAGGGTGAGCGGGAAAACCGGGAATGACAGCGGGAATGACGGCACGGGGGGGTCACCGGGGTGGCTCTGCCACTCGTCCCCTTCCCACCAGGGATCACCCAGGAGAGGATCGAGGAGGCCCGGGCCGCCACGGAGCGCTCCATGATCCGGGAGATCCGCGAGCTGGCGCGGGCGGGCGCCGACCTGGACACGCCGCGGGGACACGGGGCCACCCTGGTGAGAGCCTTAAACCCCAGTGGGGTTTATTTTTCTGATATTTGTAAGGCTTGTAAGTTTTATTGGTAGGTTTTAAAAGCAGCAACCCCCTGTCCCTCCTTTGTCCCTTGTCCCTTTCCCTTTCTCTCTAACACCCCTGTTCACACATTCCTCAACCCTCTCACCCCATTCTGTGCTCCCCAGATCACTCATAGCCCCAAATCCAATAGAAATGTTTAGGCTGATGCCTTAAACCCCCAATGCTTTTTATTTTTCTAATATTTGTAAGACTTATAAGTTTTATTGGTAGGTTTTAAAAGCAGCAACTCCCCCCCTTGTCCCTTGTCCCTTTCCCTCTCTCCAACCCCCCTGTTCACACATTCCTTACCCCTCTCACCCCATTCTGTGCTCCCCAGATCACTCATAGCCCCAAATCCAATAGAAATGTTTAGTCTCTTGTCAAGGCAAGGCCCAGACTGTTGGCAGAGCAGCACATCAGGGCCCAAACCACAGAACAGGTCAGGAATTAGGTAACTGTGGACCCTCTGTGCTCTGATGAGGAGGAAGGTGGGATGAACAGAAGGTCCCAAAACAACCCCAGCCCCATTTTCAGGGGGTGGACCAGAGTAAAGGCCACAGGGTGGGCACATCTGGGATTGGATGGAGGGTGATATAAAATGAAACCTCTCGGGCACAGGAGCACATCTTGGAACATCTTAGCCCTGGCAAAACAAACCCTTTCTTGCCTCACCCCTAATTAACCGCTCCGGAGATTTTTTTCAG
>NW_021940665.1:2241-3613 GCF_001715985.3 Manacus vitellinus
CTGTCCCCAACTCATCCCCGTGTCCCCAATTCCCACCAGCTCCACGTGGCAGCAGCCAACGGGTTCCTGGAAGCGGCCGAGCTGCTCCTGGAGCACCGCGCCGGCACCCACTGCCGGGACGAGGACGGCTGGCAGCCCCTCCACGCCGCGGCCTGCTGGGGACAGGTGAGGACAGGGTTTTGTGTCCCCCCAAAGAGGGCACGGACAGAGAAACCACTCAGAGTTTTCAGTCTGATAAGCAGGAGGCGTCTTTATTAATTACGGTCACTCTGGACAAAAGCGCTTCCTTCCGGCAGCTCACAGCTGGGATTTTATGGAATTTTTGCCAAGAAATTGCATCACACGACGTGAATAATCATAATATGGCAATGGGCATTTTTAATGTTCATGACAGGTGGAGTTTGGGGGCGTGGCCTTCAATCTGGGGGGAATCTGAGGGGTCGTTCCTGTCCTTCAGCCTCGTGAACCCTTGTCCTTCCTTTCTTCCATCATCTTCATCATCTTCTGAGGGGTCATTCCTGTCCTTCAGCCTCGTGAATTCTCGTCCTTTCTTCCATCATCTTCATCAACTTCTGAGGGATCATTCCTGTCCTTCGGCCTCATGAACTCTTGTCCTTCCTTCCATCATCATTATCATCAACTGAGGGGTCGTTCCTGTCCTTCAGCCTCGTGAACTCTTGTCCTTCCTTTCTTCCATCATCATCTTCATCAACTTCTGAGGGATCGTTCCTGTCCTTCGGCCTCATGAACTCTTGTCCTTCCTTCCATCATCACCATCATCAACTGAGGGGTCGTTCCTGTCCTTCAGCCTCGTGAACTCTTGTCCTTCCTTTCTTCCATCATCATCATCATCAACTTCTGAGGGGTCGTTCCTGTCCTTCGGCCTCGTGAACTCTTGTCCTTTCTTCCATCACCATCATCATCTTCATCAACGTCTGAGGGGTCGTTCCTGTCCTTCAGCCTCATGAACCCTTGTCCTTTCTTCCATCACCATCATCATCTTCTGAGGGGTCGTTTCTGTTCTTCAGCCTCGTGAACTCTTGTCCTTCCTTTCTTCCATCATCATCCACTTCTGAGGGGTCATTCCCATCCTTCAGCCTCGTGAGCTCTTGTCCTTCCTTCCATTTTTAGTTCTCTCTGTTTTTTTATGTTCTTGTGCTTCTGTTCTTTTGTGTCTGCTTATTGATAAATTGATAACCTTGATAAATTATTGCCTCTACTGTTTCTAAGACCGAGTTTCTCTGTGCTCTTGCTCAGGGCTTGCTTTCTAAATTAACTCTCTGATCCCAATGTCCCAGCTCTGGGTCCTTCCCATCCCTTTAACAAGAGTCCCAGTGTCCCAGATCCAGGCCCTTCCCATCCCATCTCCATC
>NW_021940665.1:4305-5494 GCF_001715985.3 Manacus vitellinus
CCAGTGATCCCAAATCCCAATGTCCCAGATCCAGGTCCTTCCCATCCCATCTCCATCCAGTGATCCCAAATCCCAGTGTCCCAGATCCAGGTCCTTCCCATCCCATTCCTGTTGGGTGATCCCCAATCCCAGTGTCCCAGATCCAGGCCCTTCCCACCCCATTTCCATCCAGTGATCCCAAATCCCAGTGTCCCAGATCCAGGCCCTTCCCACCCCATTTCCATCCAGTGATCCCAAATCCCAGTGTCCCAGATCCATCCCATTTTTAGTTCTCTCTGTTTTCCCGTGTGCTTCTGTCCTTCCCTGTCAGCGTGTTCTGCTTATTGATAAATTGATAATCCTGATCAGTTATTGCCTCTGCTGTTTCCAAACCCAAACTCTCTGTGCTCCTGCTCAGGGCTTGCTTTCTAAACCCCCCCTCTGGTTCCCACCCTGCCCCACGACCTTTGCTCTCCGGGCCTTGCCTCGCTCCTCAGCTGCGTCCCCGGGGCCTCCTGGGTGACCTCCCTCTCTTCCCTCCTCCCCCCATCCCGTTTTTCCCAGTTTTTCCACCATTTTTCCCCGTTTTCCCCCGTTTTTTCCCCCCTCCAGGTGCAGCTGGTGGAGCTGCTGGTGGCCCACGGCGCCGACCTGGGCGCCAGATCCCTGCTGGACGAGACGCCCCTGGGTGGGTGTTGGTTTTATTTTGGGGGGATGAGGGGGTGGCCCTGGGGGGGGTCCAGGTGACCCCAGATGACCCCGGGGTGTCGTCCCAGACGTGTGTGGTGACGAGGAGGTGCGGGCCAAGCTGCTGGAGCTGAAGCACAAGCACGCGGCCGTCATGAAATCCCAGGAGAAGCACAAATCCCTCCTCCAGCGGCGCACGTCCAGCGCCGGCAGCCGAGGGTGGGTGAGCCCAGGGGGGCCAGAGCCACGGCCTTCCCATCCCATTAACCAGTGACCCCAAATCCCGGTGTCCCAGAGCCACGGCCTTCCCATTCTGTGTCCATCCAGTGATCCCAAATCCCGGTGTCCCAGAGCCACGGCCTTCCCATCCCAGTCCTGTTGGGTGATCCCAAATCCCGGTGTCCCAGAGCCACGGCCTTCCCATCCCATTAACCAGTGATCCCAAATCCCGGTGTCCCAGAGCCACGGCCTTCCCATCCCATTCCTGTTGGGTGATCCCAAATCCCAGTGTCCCAGATCCAGG